>NC_056744.1:76913626-76986126 GCF_019279795.1 Protopterus annectens | reverse complement strand
ACACACACACACACACACACACACACACACACACACACACACTTTGAGATTTGATTTATATACAAACACACAGACACTGCTGGGGAAGGCAGGGGAAGGTTTACTAGCTATGCCCTCTTCTACCCAGACTATAAGGTAGTTAGCACTGCCACCAACCACTACTTATCAGCTGCTGTAAAGGCCTTTATGAAAGGGTACCCAATCTCACTGTGTAATGTTACTATTATCCAAATGGTAAGTGTGTCCAAGACTAAGGCTACTTAAGAGTGGCCTCTACAGTGTTACCAAATACATGCAAGTATGCTCTAAGAGCTAAAATATCTCTAAAGAGAACCAGCCATAATTAAAAGTTTTACATATATTTAATAATAAATAATAAAAGAAGAAGACAATACTCAATAACTCAACACAGTGACAGCAGAGTTCAGAATCACAGGAAAGGTTTTAAAACAACATGCAGGACAGTCTCACATAAATACAGAAAACATCTACTGATCTTACTATATTCCTATCTATCTCTAAGGGAGATACTGTGATCTAAGTCTTACTTACAGAGCAAAGCAAGTGCTGGTGAGATGTTTACAGGTCCAGAGACAAATACAAAATACACAGACTTTCTCTCTGAGATAGTTCTTAAATTAATAATACACATTAATGCTGGGTTAGCTAGATGACATCACTATTTGACACCTGCTGCTAGTTTCCAAGCCAACAGAAACTTAAAATGTAACATGTCTTTATGATAAATACTTATCTCTTAGAAGCTGACACTTATCTCTTAGAAGCTTGCCTGAAACTGGAAGTCATAAAACAATTAACACTTTTACATTTTAGACCTAGTGATTATTTCTGTCTTAAGACAATAGAAAGAAACTCTAGCTGTAGACATTCTGTCTTCTTGCTGAAATTGAGAGATAACACAGTTGTAAACAATTTCAGCTTATTTTCTTGAGGGTTTGCAAGTTAACTCTGTATGTTCCAGCTACTACTATTAAAACATACATTTGCACAGGCAGAAGTTTACATCCATTTCTGTTCTTTCCCAGTAGAGTACACGGTGGTTACATTCTTGAAGCTCAGTACATAGCATTCAGTTTACTTACATTTGTAAGACAGGCCTATGGATCTTATTAATATTTACAAATGACATAGGATTATTTACAAAATTCTAGCTAGCTGGGCTGGCAGCGTTTACAATTCTCGACCCCCACAAAAACTCAAGCCAGTTTTTCAAGTGACCCTTGAGAAACATTGAGCCTATCTGGGAATACCTTACCTCATTACCTGTCTTGACAGCCCATCTGCATTGGTATTGCTAACCCCATTGTGGTGCTGCACTGTCATATCATATGCTTGCAACCCTGGGCTCCACCATAATAACTTGGCATTTTGCTGGCTGGCTTGATGTATCCATGTTAAGGGATTGTGGTCTGTAACTAAAGTGAATTTTCTTCTGGACAGACAAGGCTGACATTTCTGCAGTGCCCGGACTATGGCTATACATTCCTTTTCAACAGCTGCACAGCATTCCTCCCTGGGTTGAAGCCTATGACTGAGATAAACCACTGAGTGCTCTTCTCCCTCTGAAGAAATCTGGCTAAGTATGGCACCCACCATATGGTTTGAAGCATCCACCTGAATAACAAATTCCTTGCTGTAATCTGGACTGACTAACACAGTGGGGTCCTCCCAAACCTTCTTTAGGCTTCTGGAAAGCCGGCTCACACGCTGGGGTCCACACTACCTTATCTGGCTTGTTTTTCCTTGTCAGGAATGTGAGGGGAGAAGCTAGTTTACTATAAATGGGGACAAACTTTCTGTAGTACCCTGCTGTCCCTAAAAATGCTCTCACTTGCTTTTTGGTAACAGGTGTAGGCCATGCCTGAATGGCTTCCACTTTGGCAGGTTTTGGCCTGATCGTACCACTCCCCACTCTATGTCCTAGGTAGGAGACCTCTGCCATATCCAACTGACATTTGCTGGGCTTAATCGTTAACCCTGCCCTCTTTAGTCTGCTCAGCACCTCCCTGACATGCTGAAGGTGCTCTTGCCATGAATGGCTGTAGATGGCAATATCATCTAGGTAAGCAAGGGCAAAATCTCCTGTTCCTGCCAGGATTTGATCTACCAGCCTCAGCTGAGGGATTTTTCATCCCAAAGGGCATCTTTGTGAACTCATAAAAGCCAAAAGGAGTCACAAAGGCTGACCTCTCTCTCTAGCACTGGGAGTCAAGGGCACCTGCCAGTAACCCTTGGTAAGATCAGTGGTGGTAAGATACTTAACCCCACCCAGCTGCTCTATGGCTTCATCTGTCCTAGGCATGGGGTAAGCATCCGACTCTGTGTGACTATTTAATTTCATGTAGCCCACACAGAACCTGGTGCTGCCATCCTTCTTTGGCACCAGTGCAACTGGGGAGGCCCAGGGACTGCTGGACTCCTGAATTACCCCTAATTTCAACATTTCCTGTATCTCCTCTCTCATAGTCTGTCTATAAAGGGCCTGCTTAATAGGCATTTGGGGTCCTGTATCCACATGGTGCTGCACCAGGTGGGTGCACCATGGTTTCCCAGTGAACATGTCCCGAAACTCCTGTAACACTGCTCGGAATTCTCAAACCTGGGTAAGGGATAGCTGCTGGGACATTGCTACCCCTTCCATTGAGGTGTCAGTCCAAGCCTCACTGAGGAGATCAGTCACCAGATCTTCTTCAGACTCCTCCCACAATCTACTGCAACTGCTCAGCACAAGGGCATCCCTATAATGCCTCTGTCACCTGCC
The DNA here is from genome assembly GCF_019279795.1 of Protopterus annectens. Classification (NCBI taxonomy): domain Eukaryota; kingdom Metazoa; phylum Chordata; order Ceratodontiformes; family Protopteridae; genus Protopterus; species Protopterus annectens. Next base: position 76,983,344 of record NC_056744.1, on the reverse strand, counting down.
AAGCCGTTCCACCATGTAGTTAACATCACTGATCTTCCTTACCACCTTGTAGGGTCCCTCCCAAGCTGTCTGCAGCTTGTTGTGTATGACAGCAATGAGAACCATTACCTGCTGCCTTACAGCATACTCTCTAGCTTGAGCATTTCTGCCATAACATACCTTTTTCTGCTGTTGGGCTTCTGCCAGGTTCTCCTGGACTAAGCCTATAGGTTCCCTGAGCCTTGTCCTGAGGTTTAGGACATATACCACAACAGACTCCTTGTGGGATTCACACTCTCCCTCCCACTAATCTCAAATTAATCTAGAGGCCCCCTCACCCTATGCCCATACAAAAACTCAAAGTGTGAAAACCTGTGATTCCTGGGGAACCTCTTTGAAAGCAAACAACAGATGGGGCAAATATTTGTCCCAGTCCCTCTTAAACTGGTCTGCTAATGCTTGTAGCATGGACTTGAGTGTAGAGTTTAACTTCTCAACAAGGCTATTAGTCTGGGGTGGTAGGGGGTTGTCTTTAGGTGCTTCACCCCACAGTACTTCCACAGACAAGCCAGCAGGTCTGACATGAAGTTGACACCTCTGTCAGTCAGTATTTCTTTTGGGAAACCTACCATGGTGAAAATCTCTAACAAAGCATTTGTCATCTTTTCTGCCTCAATGGAGGACAGAGTCACTGCCTCAGGGTATCTGTTAGCATAATCTACTACCACTAGGATATACATTTCCCTGTGGAACTTGGGGTACACAGAGGCCCCACAATATATATTGCTACCATCTGAATTGGCTCCTCAATCACAGGCAAAGGCATCAAAGGAGCTTTCATCTTGTCTCCTGTCTTGCCTACCTTTTGGCACTGTTCACAGGTCTTGCAGTACCCTGTTACATCTCTGGAAATCCAAGGCAAATAGAAGTTCTGCATAATATGTCTCTTCATATGTTTTATGCTCATATGACCTGCAAAGAGAATATCATGGGCTATGGCTAGAAGTGCCAGATAGTAGGCTCTGGGCACTACCAACTGCTGTATTCTCTCACCCTCTAGCACTGCCTGAGGGGTCCATTCTCTATACGGCAACCCTTTGTCCCGGTATACAGATTCCTCCTTCCACTGAGACTCAGACACCTCATTAGCTACCTCTCTCAGGCCTTGTAATGTAGGGTCTGAGAGCTGAGCCTGTCTCAACTATCTCTCTTTGTAACCCTTCTCAGCTCCCATTCCACAGGAAGTCTGGTATCCTCTGACAGTGGTGCCTCACTGTCAGCCTGGGTACCACTACTCACCTCTGCCCATGCAGTGACTCTGTCCAAGGGAACATCAGTACCAACAAGCAGCTGTGGCTCACCTTCAGTCTCACTGCTACAGTGTAGCTCCCTTCCTGAAGTAACCACCTCACCAGTCCTGGCTGCAGGTGTGAAGTCTGTCTGGGTCTCCCCCAGGCTGCCAGATCCTCCTGCTTGTCTCCACGCCTTCCTGTAACTGCATGAACTCATGGTACTGCATTATCAAAGTCATTCCCTATCAGGACATCTGCAGGGATATCCTCAAACACACCTACTTGCTGGCTTCCATTTCCACCCTCCCAGTCAAGGTGAACCCCAGCCAAAGGTGTTTGCAATGTGGTCCCTCCTAAAGCTCTAACTGAAGTATACTGCCCAGGCAAGTAGTGGTCCTCTGTAACCATTGCAGGCTTCACAATGGTTATGTCAGAGGTTACATTTCTCTTAGCAATTGTCTCTTTGCCATTCACTAAGCTAGGATATAACCTCTTGTGATAGTTTGGTACTTTTGTTAGCTTGAGACAACTTGCTGTTGGCATTTTGTTACTCCCACTTACTGGTTCTCTCACCTTTTGTTCCCCACCTTGCCTCCATGGACATCTATATGCTACACGGCCCCACTGGTTGCATTTAAAACATTTAACCCTTGGTCCTGGATGTGTACCTGGACTGATGACTTCCCCTGCTACTGACAGACTCTGTTGGGGCAGTCTGGGCTTTCCAGCATGGGATCCCATAGATGCATGAGCAGCACTGGGTGTCCTTTTCCTGTGCAGTGATGCCCTACTTGCTAGGTATAGGTCTCCCTTCTTCCCCAACACATCTACAGTAAGGTATTGTCTATCAGCTAACCAGATTCTCATGTCCTCATGCAAAGAGCTAAGGGCTTGTTCCCTCACCAAAAGGTCTGTCAGCCCTTCAAAAGTGGTAAACTGACATCCACTTACCCACCTATGCAAATAAGTGCTTAGTTCAGCAACATATTCACACCCACTTTCATTTGTCTTGCATCTATGCTCACAAATCTTTTTCCTATAAGCTTCAGGTGTTAACTTAAAAAATTCTAGCAAACAATTCTTTACAATATTATAATTAAGACAGTCATTATCAGACAGTTTGGACAGAACAGTTATAGCTTCACCATGGAGTAAAGGAGTCAGGAACCATACCCAGAGCCCTTGGTCATCATTATACTGTTTACATACCCTCTCAAACATATGAATGAAACTATCAAAATGATCCCCCTCTATAAATTGTGGAAGAAATTTACTGACCTTTGTTGCTTCTAGGGTTCAGCTAATCCCTTCCCCATTACCTCCATGACTCTGGTGAATAGTCAGGATCTCCTTTTCATGTTCCCTCTGCCTCTCCTTCTTCTCAGCATCCAGGCATAGCAGCTTCTCATTTTCCACAGTCTCTAGACACCTCAGTCTCTCTGTTGCTTCCATTTCCAAATGCTTCACCTCCAACTCAAGTCTCTTTAACTCCAGATGGATTTCTAAGTCCTCTGTGGAAAGGTTGAGCTGTCTATTATCTGAGAGTTGTACATCTCCATGGCCAGTCTGATTGTCCTCTTGATTGCTATTCTCTGATACAGCTGTGACCAAAGCTGAAATGATGTCTGCTTTTGTCAGGTTGGCATGCACCAGTCCTTTAGCCTGGCACATCTCAGCCAACTGGCTCCTTGTCAGCTTGCCATACTCCTCTGCTGACATGCTTGCCTACTCTCCATGACTAACTAAGCTAACAAAAAATAAAAATATTGTGATATGAACTCTGAATGTTCACTGCATGGCTGATTAACAGTACAAGCACCTTCAGTGACCACTGTACATAATCTACAGGAATGCAACTTCCACACCACTAAAAGCCAATTAATATGTGATGTGGCTATCCCATCTCTGCCAAATAATTAATATGTGATGCCCTTGCACTGGCCCAGTAATCAAGGAGCCTCAATCCTCACCTCTAACACCAGTGAGGGATGTACATATTGGGAGGATGACAAGTACAGACACAGTAAATTACAATTCTCCTTAAGAGCACACAGAGATCACAGTCAGTCTTTGGCTGGTTTCTTCCTCTCTCTCCAGATCTGCAGTAAGACTCCCCACTGGCACAGATATAGGGTTAAAACCTCAGACAAGTGGTCAAGCCAAAACCTCCAGCACACTCTCTGTCGAACCAGTGCTTCGTGTCCCTGCCGAAGTAACTGACACACACACACACACACACACACACACACACACACACACACACACACACACACACACACACACACACACACTTTGAGATTTGATTTATATACAAACAGACAGACACTTCTGGGGAAGGCTGGCACAGGTTACTAGCTATGCCCCACTGCCACCAACCACTGCTTATCAGCTACTATAAAGGATCTTACCAAAGGATGCCCAATCTTACTGTGTAATGTTACTATTATCCAAATGGTAAGTGTGTCCAAGACTAAGGCTATTTAATAGTGGCCTGTACAGTGTTACCAAATACATGCAAGTACTTTAAAAGCTTAAATATCTCTAAACAAAATTAGCCACAATTAAAAGTTTAAATATATTTAATAAATGATAGAAGAACAAGACAATACTCAGTAACTCAGCACAGTGACAGCAGAGTTCAGAATCACAGGAAATATTTTCAAATAACATGCAAGACAGTCTCACATAAATACAGAAAACATCTAGACTGATCTTACTATATTCCTATATATCTCTAAGAGAGATATTATGATCTAAGTCTTACTTGCAGAGCAAGGCAAGTGCTGGTGAGATATTTACAGGTCCAGTGCCAAATACAAAAGGCACAGACATTCTCTCTGAGATAGTTCTTAAATTAATAATACACACTACTGCTGAGTTAGCTAGATGACATCACTAGTTTGCAGGCCAACAGGAACTTAACATTTAACATGTCTCTATGAAAAATACTTAACTCTTAGAAGCTGACACTTATCTCTTAGAAGCTTGCCTGACACTGGAAGTCATTAAGCAATTAACTCTTTTACATTTTAAACTTAATAATTATTTCTGTATTAATGCAATAGAAACAAACTCTAGCTGCCTTCTTGCTGAAACTGAGAGATAACACAATCGTAAACAATTTCAGCTTATTTTCCTGAGGGTTTGCAAGTTAACTCTGTATGTTCCAGCTACTACTCTTAAAATATATACATGCACAGGCATATAGTTTACAACCATTTCTGTTCTTTCCCAGTAGGGTACATTGTGTTTACATTCTTGAAGCTCAGTACATAGCATATAGTTTACTTACATTTGTAAGACAGGCCTATGGATCATATTAATATTTACAAATGACATAGGATTATTTACAAAATTCCAGCTAGCTAGACTGGCCGCCATCACAAAGCCTAATAATGTGTGCTTTGGTTATTTGCATATACATGTAGCAGTGCTCCTCTTTAATAACTACTAAGTAGCTACGAACTGCCAGACTATGAATACCACCCTAAAACATTATCTGCATCTACATGTTTATACATTTTTCTATCTGTCTGATTCTGAAAGACAGTTGTAACAATATCTAATACAGATTACAATAATTACATTTTCAGACTTGTTAATGAACTAATGTTGTACCCACTACTGTATTAGCAGGATAGGATGTCATCCATCAACGGAGATGAAACTTGTCAAGACATCACAAGCTCACAGCAGCTTCAGAATGTTGAAGGTTGCTTCCACTTTTGCAATTTACTGTGCCATCATGGAAAATAGCACATATCTATTAAATTAATTAAGTATGGAAAAAACAGCATCGAAATAGTTATGTAGCTTTACTGATGAGATATACATCAACATATTGAAAGTTAAGTGTTGCAGCAGGACTTAAAACATGCCACATCTGTAGACTCACAGGACATATAACAGTAATCATTTAAAAAATGCCCACTACTATTATTTGTTTCTTTCTAAAAGTAAGATATAATTCTGAGCAGCCAAGAGTTGTTTCTTTATTTTTTAATACTCAAGAGATGCATAGTATGCCATTTTTACAGGGAATGTAGTTATTAGTATATCACTTAAGCAGCAACAACAAATCTTTATTTGGTAATTGTATTTTTAATGCATTGATGCTTTATTATATAGCCAATATACTTGCTGAAAAGAAAGCAGTTCTATAATTGTCTTTATGAAGATCATGTTAAAATTTTCTTTTATCTTTCTTAGAGCAGAAAGCTGATCACACTGCAGTTAACTTCACTGTTTTTTTTTTCTGAGACTGAGACAATTCTGCACTTGGTGTTTTTCATCTAGTATACAAGTGACTCAAAATGAATTCTAGCATGGAAGCTAGGCAGTTAATTTATACGTTTGTTTTTGTCTGGAGACCATTACGTCTAACTGGGCAAAGCTTGTTTACAATAGAACCCTCAGAGATAACAATCCAGATACACAGGATTTCCTAAAAAGAACTATACAATAGAAATCTATTTTCTACAAACTGAGAAATGAGTATATAGGAAGAGATATATATAGCACACCTTGACAATGAAGAAATGGGTATGAACCAACAGTAAGCAAATAACCCTTCAGGAAAAATCTTATATATAATATTAATACATTGACAGTTATACTTTAATTTTTGGCATGATATTAATACTACATGGCTTAAACTAAACAGTGGTATTATATGTTTTTTATATAGAAAACATAAGACAGGTTCAGGATATTAGGACATACAAAGATGGCACTGTATCGTCAATAAAAGTGGTACTCCATTTGATATGAACAAATAAATCACAAATATACAAGTGATACTCAGGGGCAGTCAGTATAAGATGCAGTTAGAGTATTATACAGTAGTTTTAAATATGATGCAAATAGTGTTACAGGAGATTAGAGACAGGATTCATAAACAATTGGTAGGTACTGCTGCAGGCCAAGTCAAAGTCATGTACGTTGTGTCAAATGCTGAATGGTAATCAATAGAGAAGGACATTGGCACACAGAGGAAAACATTGTTGCATAAACAGAAACAACTGGGGAAAAAGTGGCAATAACCAAGGTAATTCAAATGTCATCTGGGAAGAAATGTACAGTGCGAGTAATATACAGAGCATATGCAGGAAAATAAACAAAAACATTATGTCAGCACCTATAAAGAAACAACAATACATGAAGTGAGGAGAGCTGTTGAGACATCTAGACTGAGAAATACATATAATTAGCCAGTACAAAAAGCCCATGTGTTAATAATATTTGTATGTCACAAATAAATTGCATTAGTTCTTCACTCATTGTACTAATTTAATCCAATACCTCCTAATTCCGTCAAATCCATTTTATCATTGCCAAAAGGCAAACTCAAGTTAATTCAAGGTCTAACCTTCTGCACCAATAAAACATTGCTTTAAAGTCCTCAACACCTACTTCAGAAAATAGGGAAGGGGAGCAATGGCTTTCTATTTCCATATAATCAAGCAGAAAACATCTCAAAATTATAAATATTTTTTAACTTTCCTTCATAATTATACAGTTGGAACAAATACATTAATTTTACCTGAAATGCAGTATGATTTAAGTAAAGCTAAAAACATTTAAACTCAGTAACTTATTTTGTATAACCCAATGTTCCTAGGACATTGAGGCTTTGCCCACATCCTATATGAAGTTTGTCACCAAATTTTTTACTGCCTTTAATAAATTAAGATTATCCACTTGAATGCATACAAAAATAAGGGCAATAAAAAAAGTAAACCATGTACACTCTAATCTAATTCAAACCCCATCATAGACTCAATTAAAAAGTTAAAGAACTATTAACGCGCCTTATAAACTGATTTTTTTTGTCCAGGTCCCCTTCAAGAGACACATTATACCGAATGACATTTGACGACCTTTATTAAATTTCCATAAACATAAATGTTAATCAATGTTCATTCATTTCAACCAAACATGATACAGGTGAAATAATATAAATGTAAAATTATCTTAGGACAGGACAGGATAAACCTGCTCATCCTAATCAGTAAGCAGTGTCCGTACCTCCACTCACTTACTTATGAAGCAGCCTAACTGCTCACGTTCATTACCATTTATTGCATTATACCATCAACCAAATAAGCAGCTTCCTCCGCTTACTTATGTACTCAAGCAGCGTAACTGCTCACTTTCCTTTCCAAACTTATTGAATTGACCATCCAGCACCAGAGGGGGAACAGAAGAGGGCAAGCCTACCCTCTTCTCCGCCCTGTCCAAACTAAACATAACTATATCCCCACTAATAAAAGAGGGAGGGAGGGCGGGTAGCAAGTTCATGCCAAAATGTGACTCCTATTCCAGTTACACTTGCCTAACATCCTCTAAGCCCCTCCCTACCTCTACCTCACTTCCTCCCAAACCTCATCCATTTCTATTTAACCCTATCCTCACCCTATCCTCCAAAATCCTGCTACCCTAACTAACCCCCCACCTTGAAGATGTCCCTGGACAAAATGGTCTGTTCCAAACCTCATTTGTCCAGGTCCCCTTCAAGAAACACATTACACCAAATGACATTTGATGACCTTTATTAAATTTCCATAAACATAAATGATAATCAATATTTATTCATTTCAACCAAACATGATACAGGTAAAATAACATCCATGTAAAGTTAACTTAGGACAGGACAGCGTAAACCTGCTCATCCTGATCAGTAAGCAGTGTCTGTACCTCCACTCACCTACTTATGAAGCAGCGTACCCACTCACTTCCATTACCCTTTATCAGTAATTATCAAGCAGTGTAACCGCTCACTTTCATTACCATTTATTGCATTATACCATCAATCCAATAAGCAGCTTCACCTGCTTGCTTATATACTTATCAAGCAGCGTAACTGCTCACTTTCATTACCATTTATTGTATTATACCATCAACCAAACAAGCAGCTTCCTCTGCTTACTTATGTACTCAAGCAGCATAACTGCTCAATTTCCTTTCCAAACTTATTGAATTGACCATTCAGCACCAGAGGGGGAACAAAAGATGGCAAGCCTGTCCCTCTTCCCCACCCACCAGCCTGACCAGGCTGTTCCCCCTCTCTGCAGCACACTTCCAGCAAACTAAACACCATTAATGCATCCGGCCAAAAATCATTCGGTGTACCCTGTCCTCACTAACCAAGGTGGGTAGAGTTAACTCCTAAATCCCTATCACATAGCAAAATAAACAGATGAAAACAAAAACACTGACTCTTCACCTATGCTAAGATAACCTAGAATCATACTGCACATTAGCTAAATAATCCTCACTTCATGACCAATGGCAGCTCCGCAATGGCTTCAAGGGCATTATAAAAAACACGCAGAATCAACTACTTGCCATCATGCCACATTCCAATCCCATTTACCATCCAATATAATAATAACAAATGAGATCTCCTTAATGCCAGAGCAATAACAATTCTAATGACTCCCCCATCATTACCAACCAAAATAGTATCATTAAACTCCCATTGTCTAAGAATCCTGCCATCACACTATCTCTTATAAGCATTTTTTTTTATAAAATGCAGGGCTTGTCCAGGATCTGAACTCAGGACCTCTTGCACCCAAAGCAAGAATCATACCCCTAGACCAACAAGCCACCCCCATAAAATAGCTCAACAGCCATCATGGCATTCTAGCAACTCAGCAAAACAAACCATACCATTTCATTATTAAACCCAATTGCATACCATCATACCAATGAGATATCTCTAACACAGGTGCAATATCAATCCAGACATTAAACCAACCAGCCTTTATAACATGAAATGGTTAACAACCATCATGGCATTGTTATCAGCCCAACCACCATCAGCCCTGTAAGTTCCATATTGGCAACTGGAAACAAACCATAATCCTCCAACAACCCCAATGAACCTCCTACACCAACTAACACAAACACCAAAGTAAAAAAATACTCCATGTCCCATCAATCATCCTCCCTCACGCAAGCCACTGACTTAACCTCCCGGCTTATAAACCTTATCACATACATAGCCAAAGTGACAAACAGGCCACCAAAACTCTAACATAACTAGCCAAATTAGCCAACTACATAAACTGCTGAAATTATAACACTAATCCCACTCCAGTGCTAAAATAACCAATCATAACCTTGCCAAACCTGTATATATTAACTAAATTGGCACTCACCTAAGAACCCATAGTAGCTTATAATGATTCCAAATTGTTACCCTCCAAATGTACCACCCAAACACTGAACTCAAAGCCACACAAAAGCAAATTCAAGAACAATTGCCCACTATCAAGCCTACTGAAGCCCTGTTTTACTGCTCAACAGACATAATATCCATATGAAATTTCCTTTTCAAAAGCAATTTTATTAGCAATTCAACCACACCAACTACCAAATGTAATGAAGAAACATTTAATGTCAGTATAGCATTTGCTGATCAACAAAAACACCCTATGAATGATGTCAATACACCCATTACAAAGAAAAACACACCACATGAACTGTAGCCCATTAGCTTTCATTACCTACATCAATCCTCGACACACAAACAATCCTGTCAATGGCCACCATCATTTAATCCTCACCTTATTAAACCTACCCTGACCCTACATACCAATGAAACCCCTAACCCAGATTAAGTTTGCGTACCATTATCACCTGTGTAACTATACTACTCACAGCTAACATCTCATTGACCGAATGAACTGCTCAGCCTTGATCCCAAAGCAGACAAATACCCAATCTTTCTCACCAGCTCCTACACAGGGCAACTGCAACACAAATTTAATCCCTATGGCAATGCCCTACAATAAGCCATCCATATAAAGGGAGCTCCAGGCCCCTGCAACACCAATTAAACCAAACCATCAATGCCCTGCCATAAGCCTACCTTAAGAACAAGCCTTGCATAAGGCTTCCCACTTCTGCTTAACCACAAATCATCTGAAATACAAACACATTTGAAGACAACCTGCCCCCCAAAGCCTTCCATAGTTCACAGAGCATACCCCAACACATCATAATAATTCCACCCCTTAATGGACAACCCCAACTCCCTTTAAACACCACCAGTCCTGCTTCACCCTACCTGAAAATTAATTTTAGTTACCTTTCACCACACCTTGCACCAAGTCTGACATATCCAATGAGTACTAACTAAAGTAGGATTAGCATCCATCATCTCTCACAAGAGCTTCCTGCAGTCCACCAACTGATGTCCTCTGTGCATCTGTAAAATAAAAAGACAAATTACATACTCACCACTTCTCTTTCATGCTTGCCAACATTGTGACCCCCTATCAATAACTAACATCCTCCTTAAGTCCATGAGGCAACACTATCACTACCCAACAGAAACACTCCTTCAACAATTCAGAATGACTAGCTAGGTAGCCCTAAATTCACCCCAGGGGTTCCACCCCTGCCTCTCTTGGACAAGGACAACAGATGCTGCATGTATGAAAAATACTTGACACTATCTTGTAAGGACCCTAGAACCATTAACCACGTAAATTCCTACACCTATGATTGTTGCATGTCCACCCTACCTGGGAACCCCTGACCCCCCCATAAAATTCCCCAACCCTGCTTTCCCCAACCCCAACATTCTCCCTCATCACTTGCCCACTCACTACCCCAAACCACACCAATTCTGATGTGTCTTAATGAACTCCAAATATAATAATATCACCTGTGATCTCATTGTGCCAAACTCAAGCAACCGGAACATCCACCCCAACAGAATCAAATACCTTTCACCACTTCCTGCAGGCCATCAATTGTTGTTCACTTTGCCCTCCCCTTGGGCTCCTTTGTGCACCATTCTATCAATGGAGACAGCAACCATTACCTGTGCCTTCACCTTTCAAAGGCATTTCCTTCAGATCACCAAAGGTGATTCAGTGCCCACCCATCTCTGATGGCGTTATGCACCACGCACACAAAATATTGTCTGCAGTCAATTTTACAAATCCCTGACAATGGATGTTGTTAATGTACGGTCCATTCCCATAATATGCTTGGGAAAATAAACTGTCAACATCCATTCTGTACTACTTTGTTCCTTCCCAAAAAACAGTCCTGGTCTCTCCCTGCTCTCCTTTAAAATTGCACCAGTTTTGCCTTGGATCACACCAAACGAGATCATATGAGCCTCACTCCCCCTTTACAATTACAGGGTCAGAGTGTCATTGAAAACTTGATAGCGCCAACCATGAGCTACCACATAAGGAAGAAAATGCGCCAAACTCTTCCTCTCCCCATAACTGTTAGAGGCTCCAATGCAATAAACAGAGGCAAGCACCAACTCTGTAGCTGAAGCCAAGCATTTAACCATTATACCAATTGACCTCCTGCACAATAAATGCTGTGAAGTTTGCTCTCCTAGTTGGTGATTTCTCCAAGCAGCAGATGCCCATTCTGTTGATTTGACCCCATGATTCCTGTTATATAATGAAGTCTTACCCTCTTAGATAGTGAAATTTTTTCCCGACCTCCTGCACAGTAGAAAATATCTTCAGTTAATCTTGTATTGTCCCTGTAGGGATCAGTGTGTAGTGTAACCATGTTATCTTAAACAGAAGCCAAACCCGACCCCACTGACTGCCAAGCCTAGCCAGTGAAAGCCCCCCCAAAAAATTATATATATATATATATATATATATATATATATATATATATATTATAAATTAAATATATTTCCAGACCACCTGCTTCCTACAATGAAAACCCCCCAGGAACCGAAAGGCTTACCTGCTCCACAGGAATACCTACAGGTCATCTCGGATGTAAAACCTGCCTCAGCAAGTTCACGCCAAATTGTGACTCCTATTCCAGTTACACTTGCCTAACATCCTCTAAGCCCCTCCCTACCCCTACCTCACTTCCTCCCAAACCTCATCCATTCCTATTTAACCCTATCCTTACCCTATCCTCCAAAATCCTGCTACTCTAAATAACCCCCCACCTTGAAGATGTCCCTGGACAAAATGGTCTGTTCCAAACCTCATTTATCAAAAATTCCATAGTTGGATCACAAAACATAATATGTGAAGTTTAGCAAAGCAAAGCAAACACTCGGGATAACCATTGAGACGTTTTGTTATTCAGCACAAATGCACAAGGTCTGGTCTCTTTCATCTTATACCCAAGAAAAAGAACTATACATCTCAAGATGTCAAAAGAGACTACAGAAATCCTGCCCATGTCTCATGACAAAGATTAAAATATCATCGGCAAACAATGAACTTTTTCCCTACCTTTATCTTTCATCTACCTTTGAATGTGCACCCCTTAAATTATTGCAGCTGATAGTGTAAGGTATAATGAATATAGTACTGGGGATAACAGTAGACTTTGATGTGCTGTCCTTGATAACAATAAATATAATGATAAATTGGTGAGTCATTATTTACTGGTGAATCTACATAAATCACTAGTATCAAGTGAATAAAAAATTTGAAAACCCAAAAGCTAACAAAATGCTCATCAAGCAATATCAGCTCTATCAGTGTTTTACCAATTTTTCCTTCTAGTCCTTCAACAGTTAAACATTTTCAAATTTTAAAATTCAAGTTATTAAAATTGTATTAATGAACAATGTATAACCATGGTTATGTGCAGAAATAAAGAAGTGATAGTCTATAAAAGGATGTTAGGTCAGGGTCATTACCTTCCTTAGATAAAACTGCAACCACTGTCTGCTTATATGAAGAAGACATTGCCTTAGTTACTGTAATGCCAGTAAACAATCTAATTAAAGAAGAAACCTGCTCCTGAGCACTCCTTTGCCGTTTTAAAGGCAAATCATTGCTACTTGGAGTTTTCTGCACTGCCTGTCTTGTTATAATGTCCAATATTTCATCGACTGTGACAGAATTCATTACATAAGTATCCTGCTCTCCTATGATCTCCTTTAACTCTAACACCCACAAATAATCTTTTTTTAAACAGCTTTATTAAATGATGACTTAAGACATAGGCACACATACATTAACATAAAAGCAAATCAATGACTTTAACATTTTCATTTACATGCATTATGCATGTTTTTCTTTATAAACGTCATTCATCCCAGCATTACATACATTGCTCAGTTCCTGCCTTCCTTTAAATCTCACTCCTTCTCATAAACATTATTTTGCATGAATTGTTTCCACAAATTCCATTTATTTCAATGTAATTTGATCTTTTCATTTTCTAAAGATCCCACTTCCTATTCCTTTATTTAGTTAACTATATTCAGCAGTTCAAGTTCATTTTGTTTATGTGCTGATTTTAATTTTCTAGTAATTGTTTTTTTTCACAGCTAGTAAAGCCTTACTATGTGTAGATAATTCAGATCCTCTGTCCCAGCTCAAGAGAATCATTTTCTTAGTTATAGCTAGCTACCCCCCACTATGTCTGAAAGAGTAGTCTGTCTGGAAGGAATTTTAAAAATCTGTCAACTCATTACACTCCCACAAAACATATCCCCATTTACCTCTCTGTTTCCCTTCACAGCTCCATTATTTGTATCTACCCAAGGAAAAACATCTTTGAAGTCTGCTTGGAGTATAAAAACACCTATGCAAACACCTCCAAGAACAAATCCTAAACCTTCCAGATTTGTTGCATACTTAGAAACTACAAAATTGTCTTTTGATTGTGCCTTTGTAAATTGCCTTTCTAGTTTCTCTTCCTGGTCTTTTCTATCCTCTTGATTGAGTCTTATGGTTATCATACAATAATGTATATGTTCTAATAATTATCCTATTTTTAAAAGAGTTGTTGTTCTACACTTGACTAAAACTTTATCAGAGCTGGACTTTCATTTAGTACTTCAACATCCTTTTCTCTTTGCCTATATTTTGGTATCAGTCCATAGGAGAGACAACCATCTCTAACCTGCAATCTAAACTTCTGCTTGGTCTCATTCTACTCTGTAACCATTTTCTTTATCTAACTACTTGCTCCCAATACCTTGGTTCCTTTGCAATTTTCTGTAGTAAATTCTAGCCCCTTTTGCTGTTTTCTGTATCCCTACTTGCAGTCATCCTATTGGCAAAATCTTCTTGTTCCATTCATGTATCAGCTGTTAGAATAATTTGTGCTATTTTATGAATATAATCTATTATATGTGGTTGTTGTTATTCTTCTTAAGGATCTGCATTCTCCTTATTTCTCACATTTCCTCCTGCTTCATCATCATCCATTTCACCTTATTTAATAACCTCCTATCTGTGTTATACATACAAGCCTTAGCTTGGTAGCTCTAAAATATCCATTCAGATCAAATAATCCTAAACCACCTTTTTTCTATGATGATGATCAACATGGCCTACTTGACCATTGCCCTCTTCTCCTCCCGAATAAATTCCTTCAGCTCTTTATTAATTATCATGCACAACTTCTCCTCTGGGTGACACAATATGGCTGGCCTGTATATAAAATTAAAATAACTGAAAACATTGTCATTGTTTGCTTTTTACTATCAATATCAATAATCAAGAGCTTCCAGGTTTTCACTTTTGAATGATATTTTGTTTAGTCTATCCCCACATATCCTTATCTGCCATAACAGAATAATTTTTAATCCAAACACATAAATGCTTCATCTTATCATATCCTCATTAATATGGGTGTTGCTAAATCAGTTCATGCATGGGTACATAATTTAATGCTATAGCTTTGTTTTTATCTTCATTAAGTTTATATCCCAAAAAGCTGTCTAAAAATGTTCAACACCAAAATGTCTCTTTCTGGATTTATCAAGTATAAAACAATGCCATCTACCCAAAAATAATCTTGAATATCCTTCTCATAGTCATCACATTTTGTCTCTGCCCTATACAGTATTTGCATAATATTTCCCAAAAATCTCTATAATTACTAACTGGACTCTGTGCATAGTATTCCCACTTCTTTAATTCAATCCTAAAATAATCTTCTGAGACTTCTGCTATCATAATTTGACTGCCAGCATCCCCTGATATTCCAGAGAGTACTAAACAAATTATCCATAAGTGATTCATACCGAAATGCATATTTTCTATCCAGTAAGTCATCTGTCACATGCCATCTGTTTCATTTCCCATTTTAACTACTTCCATTCAACTTGTGGTGAATGCTATCCACCTCCAAACTTGACTATCTTGTAAAATTCTCTCAATTTATCCCACTATTTTTGAAAACATTCCTGCTTTAAATAATAATGAGGAAAACAAGGATGTTTGTCAAGAAAAGTAAACAAAGGATTCAAATGATGTCCTAAAATAGCAGAATCTGAAATCAAGATAGTGTGTGTATAAACTCCCTTTTACTTGGTGTGTGTGTGTGTGTGTGTGTGTGTGTGTGTGTGTGTGTGTGTGTGTGTGTGTGTGTGTGTGTGTGTGTGTGTGTGTGTGTGTGCACATGATTGTTTGCTCATAGATAGACAGACATAGAAATCAACAAAAAAGCCAGCAGGTAAGTACTGTACACTCCAGTGGACCAAACAATTCAAATAATACATAAAAAATCCAGAGAGAACTCCAGTGCTGAGGACATGCAAAACTGGAGTTGTTTTTTCATGAGGAGCATAAAGAAATGAGAAGTGCATTAGCAGTACATGTTAGTGACCTTGGAGCTAGTCATGGTTTTATGTTTTTTGTGTTAGAGGTTTTAGAGTGTATTAAGGGGGAGTGATTTTAAAAATTTCACAGAACAGTGGGAACAAGAGTGGATAGTGCGTCTGAATGCAGATAAGCCTCCTGGCTTAAATGAGTGTGTTACTTTAAAACCTGTGCTTAAGACACATCCACTTTTACACTAATCATTATGTTTTATATGTATATGTACTTCCTTTACTAGAGATAGACATTGGCTATTACTTTAAGAGAAGGACAAGTTTTTACTATGTAATGATGTCACGTGTGTGTATAATTAATTTAGATGCACTGTGCTAGTAGGTCTGAAGAAGTAGCTAGTAGACTGTGAAAGTGCTCACCTTCTTGTTTTTTATCTTTTTTTATCTTTGTGCGTATTTTATTTATTAATGTTTTGCGTGTCCTCAGCACTGGAGTTCACTCTGGATTTTTACGTATTATTTGAAGTGTTTGGTCCGCTGGAATGTACAATACTTATCTGCTGGCTTTTTAGTTGGTTTCTACATTTGTGAATTTTGGCTCAGCAGATTAGACATGGCTGAGGGACTGCCTTTCAAACTGGATTACAGTCCTGCTGTGATTTCCAACAACCATACAGAGAGACTGTTAAGGTTGTTACAAACAGAAACAAATCCCTTGATTAACTGTGTAGCTAGAAGTGATGGAACTGTTCCTGAAGAGAATGTAGAGGTACAAAACAAATTTCTGACAAGTTATAAACAATTGGAAAGTAAAATATACAGGCTGACATGTCTATAGTGGCAGAGACTGCATTTTGAAGCCTCACTGTTTCATAAAGTACTACTGATGGGATTAAGGATCTTTAAGATGCCAGCTTTTGGAAAGACTTATCCCAACCTGCTCAAATGCTGGTGGGATTTAGATTTAAACACAATCTTCGAATATATGCCACTGCTAATTGACTACTTCAAGCCCTCAGAAGAAGCATTATTGAAGACATAACATTTTTCTAGTCCACAATCACCTGGAACTTTACAGTAGGGGTGATTGGAGACAGCTTTGTGAGACTGTATGAAAGTATGTCTAATTTTGAAAATAGACTCCGGTTGCAGAAACTAAAAAAAACTTCAGTGAGATCTTTCTGATTTTAGTAAGGGTCATGTTTTTTCATGGCCAAAAGAAGCTGGTTCTAACAATAAAAGTATGATACTCCAGTGGATGTAAATGTCCCTTTAAGAGAAGTTGAACCTGCAGGAAGCAGCTCAGAGGAAGTTGCAACAACAAGCAGAGATGGAGCAGATGTTTCCAGTGTCATTAACAGACTGATTATGAACAGACAGTGTCTTATTCTCTGTCCAAGCTACTCCCTTTACCAAAGGACTTCAAGAAAGGGAGATCCAAGAATCAGTTGAGGCATGGGCGCCTCAAGCAGAGGATACAATCAACGGATGTACAACAGAACAAGGTAATAACTCACAGCAAAGGAATGATGAAGTAGTTATTAACTTATTTTCCATTTCATTGACTAATGAGCAATATAGACTGTTAAGGAATTTTAACCCTGCATGGGAGTCTGATTTGGCAGATGTAATTATTGATCTGAGGTTGTTTGCTCGAAATATTTGTTTAAAACTACAGTTTACAGAGACTGAGCAGAGCTGAAATGTTTTTAAAAAATCAAGTACATTTATACCAGAGACTAATCCCTTAGCAGAAATTTTCTCTCAGTATGTGAGAAAGAAATACGGGAAGCACTGCAGAAAGAGGACAGTAAAAAAATTCTTTAATCTTTCTCCTGGTGAAATGAGAGCACTACATGAACTGAAAGCTATGACATCTATATAAATCTGCCCCACTGATAAGGGGAGGGATTGTGATTTTAGATAAAACTTTTTATCTAGATAGCATGTTTACTATGTTAAGTGATGGGGATGTGTATCAAGAATTGTCAGATACCCAGGTTAAAGCTATCATGGAAAGACAGCCTTTTTTCGTGTTTGACTTTCTAATAACTCGGATGATTACAGGCAGTTTGTTTAAATATTTTAATGTAGACCAGCCATTAATACCAGTGTTGTATGGACCTCCAAAGGTGCATAAAGACATTGTTAACCCTCCAATGAGACCAATAGTTTCTAGTAAGGGGTGGGCCACAGAACCCCTCTCAATTTTTATTGAGAAGGTTTGCATTCCATTATAGATGTGGGAGAAAAAGTGTTGAAAGACACAAAAGTTTTTTTTAAGAGAGTTGCATCTGATTATGAGCAATTTTATTGAGGAGGAAGATTTGGTGTTCATGATCCTTGATGTAACATCCCTTTTTACAATGATTCCCAACTTATGGGGAGCGGAGAAAATCAGGTCACTACTAATGAGGCATAATTATGAGAAGACAGAATTGATTTGTACACTTTTAGAGTTAGTGTTAGAAAATATTTTTTTTGTTTAATGATATGTTTTATTTACAGATGGTTGGCATAGCTATGGGGACAGCATGTGCCAATAGCTACGCCAGCCTGACATTGGCACAATGGGAATATGATTGTATCATGAGGAACAATGGTTTTATAGAACATGGACTGTGGTACAATGATTTTGTGAATGATGAATTTATTTTATGGAAGGGACCAATTGGTTTGATAAATGAATTTATTAATTATTTACATTTGACCACAACATTTTTGGAGACAGCTTTGTGAGTCTATATGAGGTTTAAATACACAGCTTCTAGAGAGTGTACAGAGTTTTTAGATGTCAAATTGACTAGAGAAGTTCTAGGGGAATTGAAGACATCCATTTTTAAAAAGAAATGTAAGAAAAATACTACCTTACATAAAACAAGTCTGCACCCTCGTCACATACCCAGTAATGTAGTGAAGGGTCAGGTATTAAGGGTGATGAGGCTGTATAATGATGATGCCATGTTAGAGGATGCCTTGTCAGAACTGAAAAGGAATTTTTTACAGAGAGGCTATATGGAAAGAGAGTTAGATGAGTGTATTAATGAATTGAGATCAGCTAGACACACATGAGGGAAACCCTATTTCTCAGGAGATTTTAGGTAGAGAAGGGAGGAGAATGATGTTAGAGAAGAGGGTAAACCCAGACTGGTATTGACTTACAGTAGTAATGTTAACACAGTCTGTGATATAGTCAAGAAAAAATGGGCTGTTTTGCAAGCAGATGACAAGATAAGTACAGTTGTGAGACAAACACCAAGTTTTAGTTTTAAGAATAACCTATCTTTAAAAAGATAACTATGTTATAAGAACATGAGGGAAGGCTTTAAACCACCATCACAAAGGCAGGGGACATTACCCTGTAAGCATTGCAAGGCCTGTAAGTGTTCACAGGAGGAGTCTTTATTTATATCCTTTAAAGGTTTCCAGGATGACATAAGACATTATATATTGCAGACAAAAAAACAATACTGGCATTTTTATTTATTATGTGTTTAATTTTTATGTTATAAAGGGGGAACACTAACAGGACACATAGAGAAATGGTACTAAAACATGTTAATGATGTAAGACATAAAAAAATGAAATGTACATTAGCAGTACTTGTTAGTGACCTTGGAGCTTTTATTTTTTTAAAAATTTTTGTGTGTTTTTAAAACTTTCACAGAACAGAGAGAACAAGAATAGATAGTGCTTCTAAACGCAGATAAGCCTCCTGGCTTAAATGAGCATGTTACTTTAAAACCTGGGCTTAAGACACGTTCACTTTTACACTAATCACTGTGTTTATATATGTATATGTATTTTTTATAAGCTTTACTAGAGATAGACATTTGGCTATTACTTTAAGGGAAGGACAAGTTTTTACTATGTAATTGATTAACCGATGGTAGGTGTGTATATAATTAATTCAAATGTACTGCGCTAGTAGGTCTAAAGAAGCAGCTAGTAGACTGCGAAAGCGCTCACCTTATTTTTTTATCTTTTTTTATTTTTATGTGTATTTTATTTATTAAAGTTTTGTGTGTCCTCAGCACTAGAGTTCACTCTGGATTTTTTATGTATTATAGACAGACAACAAGAGAACTTTAAATAAACAATGCAGTGTCTAATAGACTTTAGAAAAAGAGTGGGTAAATGCTAAATGTCTTAAAGACAGTGTTGTGTGTGTATGAATGTGTGTGCGCATGTGCACATGATTTTCTGGCAAAAAGAGTTATGTGCTTTATTTGTCTGTTAGACCTATAAAAAGGACTGGGGAAAACAAAAAAAGACACTGTATTAATGCTGCATAATAACAAGAGCAGTTTTAATAATACTGATAGTAATAATAGTAATAATTTAATTAGGGAAGAGAAATGTACCACACACAATGCAGTTATATAGTTTTACATATATATCTCTCTATCTATGTGTATATATAAATATAGATATAGATATAGATATGGTTATAATCAGTATGAGTAAGCACTCATCTTGTTATTTCACTTGTCAGAAGCTCTTTGAATGAGAATGGGACACAGCAGGGTCTGGGGATTTGTTCATTCCCCATTGTAGTGCAATCTCAGACTTGGTATATATAATTAGCTGGGGAGTCACTGTTTTTATTTTTTTGTTTTTTTTCAGTAATCTGTCTTTTTAGATCAACCATTTTTTGAATGCTCCTTTAAGCATTTACTAGTATCTGATACACTCATATATCGTATGTATGTATTCACACACACACACACACACACACACACACACACACACACACACACACACACACACACACACACACACACACACTTATGTAGTTGTATACACATGATAAGAATGAAGTAGAACATTTTCAGGCATTACATGAGGTGACATATGCATACCAGTTTTCTGAAATTAATGGCATAATTTAAAGCTGAGCATTATGTTTGGCAACATGTTTTGATGTACTGAAATAAAGATCCACACAAATGTATTTTAATATATTTTAACAGTATCCAATTAAAACACATTAGGGGTGAAGTTAATAATCTTTTGCCTTATTGCATCACAATATCATAATGTCTACTGCCATGAAATTTCAGACAAGTGACTTGTGTGTTTTATAGGTTTTAAACTCAGATTTCCTACTAAATGTTTATGATGCATAAACATTTTTCTATCTATCTATCTATCTATCTATCTATCTATCTATCTATCTATCTATCTATCTATCTACGTGCATATTTTTTTCCTAGAGAAGTTTAATTGAACATTGGAAAAGCTGGAACATCAGATCAACAATTCAGCTGCTTGAATATTACTGGCTTTTCCTGACCAAGATTGTGGAACAGCAGTAATTGAGAAATTTGCTTTTTCTTCACTGTAGTGAAGTCTTAAGAGTTGGTATATACATTTAGCAGGGAGTGTGAGGGTGTAGGGGGGTGCAGCCCTCCTGTTTTTGGTCTTTTCTTGTTATTGTTTAATTGTTCATGTTTTGAGGATTGAACATTTGAGTTTGACAATTTATGGTTCTGTAATTTGACATTTTGTGGAAATGTCATACACACACATACACACACACACACACACACACACACACACACACATATATATATATATTTACAAATAAATGGCAGATAATGAATGGAATGTATATCATATAGATATCAACTGCTCAGATTTTATTTTCCTCTCATGAGAAATAATTTCACAAGTAATAATTCTGGCACATGCACACTATTAGTCAAAGTTTAAATTGTCATCTACAATTATACTTAGATCAGTAATGACGGTGTCATTCTTATAGTGTTGCCATTTATTTTGCAGTCATGATTATATCCTTTTTTTTGCCAAGTGTCATATTGCTGTATTTCTTGACATCAAGGAAGGTGAGGTCATTCCATTTGATGCAGGCATGTATTTTATTGCTCATTTTGCTGAACTTCAGCATTGTTTATCAAAGTAACCATGTTATCATGCTTGGAAGTCATCTGCATATTTGGATATCTATATCACATTAGCCACTCTTATACCTGAAAAAAAATAACGCAGGAGGAAGTAACGTCTGTTTGGAACTCTGAGGAAAAGCATTGGGAACCTCATTCAGGATAGAAAAATAAACTCTACCTTTACCGACTGTTTCCTCTTGTTTATCCAGCACTTTTTTCCTACTGAGTAGCCTATGAAATGACAATTTAATGCTTTTAATTTGTCAGTCATCCTATTTTTAATAGTGTTAAATGCCTTTGTAAGGCCAGTCAAGAGAAATAGTATGCAACTTCAGTCGTTGGCCCATAAAGCTTCCTGCCTGCATTGCATCTTTCCTGTTTTTCTTTTCATATTGAACAGTTTACAAATCCTTGATATAATTTTGTATACCAGCGGGTTATACTCCCATCTTTTCTGAACCTGACTGAGAATAACCATAGCTCCTTTAAATTCTGGTCATACCCCTTTTGGCCCATCACCCGTAGTCTTCTGGTAACATAACACTGGACTGTTTTCAACAGTTATGTCTCCTGCACGGTATGACCCTTAAACTGCATACAGTGCTCAGGATTTAGACCAATTAGGGCTCAGCGGAGTGCAAACATTACTTTTCAACTTCTGGAGTCTAGTCAGCCTTCAGATGCAAAGCAGTATTTTTTCCACTCTACTCACAGCATGTGTGTATCCAGGCATATACTATGCATGCTCGGGGTTACACTTTTTAAAAATACTTCATACAATAAGATATATTAAAATGTAAATAAGAACACTGACAAATTTATCATGCTTTGTGGATATTTATTTGCTAAATGGCCCTTTTTTTCAGAAACTCTGGTTGTCTAAATGAGATTTTGCCCAAGCCAGTCATTTAATGAGGTTTGGGAACAAGCCAATTTGTTCAGGGACATCTTTGGTGAGGGTTAGAGCAAGTTACTTGAAGGTACGGGGTGGAAGCTTTGTTAGGGAAAAGGGTTGAGATTAAGTGAAGAGTTAGTTTTGACTAGGCTTTGGGAAGGGATGGGTTAATTGTTAAGGGGACTCTACTGGAAGTGAGGTAGTTGTAGGGTGGGACATAGGTTTCATAGGGTTGTAACTGGGAAGGGGAATCACAGTTGATGTGAACTTGCAAGACAAGGTTACATCCAAGACAACCTGTCGATATTCTAGAGAACAGGTAGTTCTTGGGAAATAGTGGGGCATGGTGGTACTGGGTGAATGAATTAATCTTTTTTTTCCAACTGTCTGCTCATTGACTTGGCATATTGGGAGTGTGCTTGGGGGTAGGGCTTGATTGCTGAGATTGTTATTCAGTAGGGGTGAGCTGGTTGTAGAGTTTAGTTTAATTGTTTCAATACGCAGGTTGTGGGTTTTATAATGCCTTGGGTTGTTAATGGCTTCGGTTGGTTGCCTCATGGTTGGGTCACACATAGTATCTCTTTGCTGCTTTTTGTCTTTCTTTATTTTCTTGGCTGACAGAATGGTTTGTGTTTTTTGAACATCTTTAACCATTACCTCATTGATGGTGATGGTGTAGCAGGAATGTTTGTTCATGGCTTTGTTGTTTTCTCCAGTATAAAGGTGTGGGTTTCTTGGGCTGTGAGATGCCAGTGAGTGATGGCTGCTGGTGGTACATGCATGTAGGGTGACTAGCAGTTGAGGGAGCCCTTTCCATACCTCGATCTCTGTTTTGCACTGAATCTGTGGAAGAGGGTCAATGAGGGGTTAAATGACAAGTAATTTGTCTAAGTCATCTGGTGTATAGCCTAAATGATGCATAGTATGGTTAGTAATGTTTTTGATCATTAAGTTAGCACAGACATACAGGGATGCAAGCATCCTGCATAAACATACCTCTCAACTGTACAGATTTTTGCAGAATGTCCAGATTTTGCCTTATATTTTTGGTAAGTTTTGAATAAAATTGTGGTTTTTCTGGCAAATTAGTGGCAAATAATTTAAGACTGAAGTTAGAAAATAATGACAGACATTTGAGTATCAGATGTCATACCCTTATGCAAGGTTATGCCAGTGCAAAACCTGTTTTCTATCAACATTCTAAGTTTGTAAGAGCAATGTTTAAAACAAAATTGTCCCTATTTTTGAGCCTTTGTCCCACTTTTATTTATACTTTGTCCAGATTTCTTACTGTAAGAGGTGGAGAGGTATGAGATGTGCTTAATATTGTCAAGTACAGTTTACATTTATGCATGGGTAAAAAGAGAAATGCTTAAAGCTCCTGTCCCCCTCCTTTTTATATGCAAAATGAGTGACTTTGAAAGCAAGTTGTAATGTTACTTGGAGGGTGAACACTTGTGCAAGTGCACCTGTCTTTGAGATGTAGATGAGTATATTAAAAGAAAAAAAGAATTAACAGAGGAAGAAATGGTATTAGTTTCACAGAGCATTTGTCTGCATTTTAGTGAGCATTTTCAGGGTCATAATCTTTAGATGGCATAAAGTCTGGCTGTGTGTGAGGGGACAGAATTGGGTATTAAGGAATATTTGCTGGGTTCTGAGGTGGCTGGGGCCAGTTTAAAGGCAATTTTTTCCCCTGGAGTCTTAATGTGTTCTCTTTTATTATAGATGGAGAATATGCAGAATTTATGGCAGAAGTGGGAGGCCATTGTGATGCAGGCAGAGGAACTGTTCCAGGAGGTGCCTAATGCTGAGTCCAGGCCAGCAGATGATGCAGGTGATTCCAGTCAAAAGAGACAACATCTGATGCAGAGGACCAGGTCAGAGGTTTGTGAGAAGCAGGCACTGCAGTTGTGAGATGTGGTTGCAGTGGATCCTCCAGCAACTGGAGTGGCTCAGGACAAAGCCACAGGTAATATTATCCTGTTGGGAGGACTGTTAGAGAAGCAGGATTAAAGTGTCTGTGGGGACTAGCTGGGGATGAGGTCTATTGGGGGTCAGGTGAAGCTGGAGGGTCTATGGGGGTATGTAGTGGTACCAGGTGCTGGGACAGGGTGAAGAAAGCAGTGGGGAGGCTAGCATAGGGTCATCTATGGTGAGCTTGGGGTCATCCTTGGGTGGGGTAGGATCATTTCCTGAAGTTGGGTCTGATTTTGACCCATGGCCAGGGGATTGGTTAGCTACGCAGGCTTTGGTGTAGGGGACATGGACAGTTTTCCTGACCACTCACATTCCATCCTCAGTTAAGGAAAATATATGGAAGGGGGATTATGTGGATTTTTTTCATTAATTAATGTGGAAAGGGTGCAGTGACTGGTGGAATCGGAGATGGTGAATAGCAAGGACCTTTTGCTAGTGTTAGCAGCTTTGGGGAGGAGGGTGGTAGTTGGTAGGTTGCAACCTAGAATGTGGGATAATTGGGTGGTAGTTTTTTTTTACTATATGGCGGTTTGGTTTTGAAGGATACTTCTTTAGCTTTGCCACTCTTTGCCTACTTTCTTATGATTCTGGAGGCCCAGCGTTTGCAGTTGGCAACTGCTTTGTTATGATATGACCAGAGGTTTTGGAAACAGAAAGCAGTTGATCATATTCTCTGTTGGGTTAGGTATCCAGACATATGGCTAGCCACTATGATGTTTAGCTTTGGGGGGTTACTAGCGGGGGGAAGGTAGGGAGAAAAGGGGGATGTATATTGGGCTTTTAATGAGGGATGTGCCTTGTGGGTAGGGTGTACGTTCTTGCATACATGTTCTAAGTGTGTGGAGATCCACCCAGTGGTGCAGTGTGGTCAGCACAAGGTTAATTTGGTGACTTCGGGTTGCTTTCAACTGATGGGTGTGTTTTCCCTTCTTTTTTTCAGGGGTTTCAGAATCTCTGAGGTAAGGGGAATTTTTGAGGGTTACATGGAAAGGTGTCTTTTAGGGGGCAAGGGGACAGCCAGGACACATTCTCTGATTAAGGTGGATGCATTGCAGGGGATGCTTTAACAATTTCCTGATTTTTCTCTTAAGGAAGAACTTTCCTCAGGGATTTTCTATTAAATCAAGGGTGGTGATAGATGGGGTAGTATGTAAGAATTTGCATTCTGTATAGGAGAAGGAGGACATTTTGGAGGGTTTGGAAGAAAAGGAACAACAGGTGGGTAGGTTGTTGGGTCCTTTTGATAGCCCCCCCCCCCCACACACACACACACACACATTTCAGAGTTTTAAGATTTCACCACTGGGTTTGGTTCCTAAGTGAGTTCAGAATGATTCACCATTTGTCATACCCAGAAGGGAGTTTTGTTAATAACTTCATTTCAGTTAAGTATGTTAAGGTCAGTTATGTGTCTTTGGATGTGACCGTGAAGGCTATTCAGGGGTTCAAGGATCCGTGGTTAGTGAAAGTGGACACTGAATTTGCTTTTTGCCTTTTACCAGTATGGGAGGAGGAGTGGCCATTATTAGGCATGGTCGTTGGGAATTTACCAGTATGGGAGGAGGAGTGGCCATTATTAGGCATGGTCATTGGGAAGAAATTGTACTTTGCTTGCGCTGTGCCAATGGGATGCAGAGTAGCCTGTGCTACTTTTTACAAATTTAGTACTGTACTACATTGGGTTTGGCAGCAGTGGGTAGATTAATTGGATGATTTATTGATAGTAGGTGAAGGGTCTGAGGGAGTGTTTGAAGGTTTGTGAGAGTTTTTGGGGATGCGTGATGACTTGGGAGTCCCATTGGCTAGGCAGAAGTTGGAAGGCTCAGCTAAGGCTTTGGATTTCTTGGGTTTGTGGATGGATACAGAACATGGTTTGTTTTGCTTGCTGACTGATAAGATAGCTCAACTGAAGGAGGAAGTTGGCCGGGTGGTGTGCAAGGATAAGGTATGGATTATGGAAGTTATGGAGCTTTTAGGGCTTCTAAATTTTGCATGTTGGGCAGTTCATTCAAGGCATACTTTTGTAGGTCAATGGCCTTCTTTTTAAAAGGGGGAACGAGCAAACATCATTGGGTCAGGATTAATTAACACATTGGTGCAGGCCAATATGGGTCTTTGGTTGTCATTTCTGGAGTGATTTAATGCTGTCTCTTTTTGGCAGATGGATTGGGTTAGTCAAGAGGAACTGAAATTGTTCATCGATTCAGCTGGAGGTATTGGAATGGGTGCATGTTTTGGTGGGGAATGGTTTGCGGCTCATTGGCTGGCAGACTGAAAGGAAGAGTGGAAAGGGATGTTGCCTTTTTGGAGTTAATGCCAATCTGGGTTGTATCAATAGTGTGGCAAGAGTGATTGAAGAGAAAGTGGGTACTTTTTAATTCAGATAATATGGAGGTAGTGCATGTTTTGCAAGCAAAGACTGCGCAATCTAAATTGTTGTCGGATTAACATAAGTTAGTTTTGCAGAGTTTGTTAATAAATTGTTCAGCTGTGGAAATGATGCGGACTCATGCAGAGAGCCCTCACGATTTTTTTTTAGGTTGAGGGTATAGTACCCAGAGTGAGTAGTTTGTACATGTAAATAAGAAGGAAATTGTTTTGTATGGTGGAGGTCTGTTGGGGTTCTCTACTCATTATTTTTGTATTAAGGAAATGGAAGGCAGATCCATTGAGGTCATCCAGAGAGCGGGGAGGTGACCTTCCAATGCCATTTTATCTCATATTAAGTAATGGATTCAACTGATAATTAATGTATGTGTTATTTTTTTTTTTTTTCAGGAAAGGAAAGTGTCATATTTGGCCATTCATATATCAATTAGGTTGCAAAGAGGGCAGCTGTTTGGATGGATGGAAAGGATTTGTGTTGGCATCGATTGGGGTGGACAGCTAGTTGGCATGGGATTAGCGGTCTTAGGTGGACTCAGCTTATGGATTAATTTGAAGTGATACAGCTATGGATGGGGCTTCCTCGAATATTGGTGATACATTTGGCCAGTAATGATTTGGGGATAATTCATAAGAAGCAGTTGGTGGATAAGATAAGGGAGGAATTGTTTGTGTTGCAGACAACCACTCATGTGCATTGTATGGTCAGAGATAGTCCCACATCTGTGTTGGAAGAGTGCTGCTAGTTTTAAGGCTTTGGAGCATGCATGGAGCTTTATTAACCATAGGCTGGTGTGGTTGATAGACCATAGGGACTTTGATGGCAGGGACCCAGTTTGGTTTAGATCTGATGGGATGCATTTGAATGAGTTTGGTTTAGGTTTGTTTAATGTACACTTATGTTTATTTTTAGAAGGTTTGGTGAAAGTACTTTTGTAAACGAGTTGGAACAGTCCATGGTCAGTCTAGTTGGTGGAGCAGAGGGGCAGGCTTGACCCTCTTCTGTTCCCCCCTCTTGGTCTGATGCTGGTTGATTTATAAGAATAAGTGAGTGGAGGTATAGATGCAGCTTATTCAAACAGGGTGAGCAGGTATATTGCCCTGATGTATGCTATAAAGATTTCCATGCTGTGGTTACAAGGTAATTCCTGTTACAATTACTATTTGAAATGTTGTATTAAAGTTATGTGTCAAATTAATAAAGGTCATCAAAGGTCATTTGATGTCACTGTGTATTATTGAAGGGGACCAGGATAATGAGGTTTGAGAAGAAATCAGTTTGTCCAGGGACATCTTTATTGAGGGTTAGAGTAAGTTAAATGGGGATGGGAGGTGAGAGTTTTTTTACGGAAAGGAGTTGAGATTAAAGTAAAGAGTTAGGTTTGACTAGACGTTGGGAAGGGATGGGTTAATTGTTAATGGAACTTTAGAGGAAGTGAGGTAGTTGTAGGGTGGGACTTAGGTTTTATAGTGCTGTAACTGGGAAAGGGAATCACAGTTGGCTTGAACTTGCAACCTACTCTCCCTCCTATTTTTTCTTTTGGTTAATTTGTTTGGTATGGTTATGAGGTAGGTATTGGATAGAAAAGAGGGGCAGGCTTGTCCCTCTTCTGTTCCCCTTCTTGGTTTGATGCAATGAGGTTTCGGGATGAAATTGAGCTGTAGGACCCTGCTTGATTGTTAAGAATAAGTGAGTGGAGGTGTGGATGCTTCTTATTTGGCCAGGGTGAGTGGGCATGTGACCCTGAAGTATGTTATAAAGATTTCCATGTTGCGGTTACAAGGTCATTCCTGTTACAATTAATATTTAAAATAATGTATTAAAGTTATGTGTGAAATTATTAAAGGTTGTCAAAGGTCATTTGGTGTCATTGTGTATTACTGAAGAGGACAGGGACAAAGGATTTTTCAGTACTGAAATTATATGCTGTCCTTAAATTTTAAATGCTTGGAATACAGAAGATTTATACTTATGAACAGAAGGGACTTCATTCTGTCATCTGACATACAATTCCAGTAATTCTAGTTATGGCCCTACTTACCCGTGATTCCATCCTAGTGTGATAATGACTCCAAATCCTTTTCGTTTTTGTCACTATTTAATAATCTTCCCACATGATACTTTACACCAGGGGTGCTTTGGCTCAACCGAAGAATTAGTGAAAGTCAGCTGTTATGCTTCTGTCCACCTATGCACTGTGGCTAAAGGCTGACTTAATTGTATTCAGTGGTGGACTGTAGAGGTGCACTGTGATATGAACACTCATCTGCTCTACAAAATGACTGGGGTGGGCATGTAGTAAGACAAGACAGTAACGAGCACAGTAAAGTTTCACTGTGTGCCCCAGAGATCTCTAGGGCTATGGTTGCTCAGTGAAGGCAGCTTCCTCATACTAAGATATAGTACAGCATTGAAGGTTGTGTGCTCATTGAATAGCCGGTATGCTTAGACATGCATGTCTCCGATTCTAAACAGACATATGCACATTGTATGGAAGGTGTTGTCCAAGTTCAAAGAGAAATTGCAGTTTTAGAAGTAAGAATACAAGTATAGGTTCTGTATCCATTAGTAGACAGCATATGACATTGACTTAGAAGGCATTTTATTTTTATACATCAGTTCTTATCATAGTCGTTATCACTATAAGTGAACTTAGAGGCATATAACATGCAAGGGGTGATGGAAAGAATTACTCAGGACTCCACAATGATGCTGGTTGGAAGGTCATAGGGTTACCTGTTTTTGCTATAGACAGAGGCAGACGTACTGCTACTACTAGATTGTACAACACACAAGGAGCTGTGTGTAGGTAGGGGGACTACACTATGCTTATGGAGTACAGCAGGGTGTAGCAGTGCAGATCCTGCAATGAAATAGTATACAAGATGTCCTGGGGAGTTACATTGTTATGCAAAACATACAATCAGGCAGTACTGTGCACCTCTTCCCTATTGTACATCCTATATGAACCATTCATTAGGAAGCAGCACTCAAGAATGTTCCAGGCAGGAGATGGCTTTTCAGAGTTCTGACTCAATACAGAGGAATGAGTAGATTTTGGAATTTTACCAAATTCTAATTTGATCATTGTTATTTCTTATGTACTTATAATTTCATCTCACTTGGGTTTAATATTCAGTAATAGATGCCAAAAAGTATGGGATTCTGCCATGTTCCATGTCCCTTTCAAAATCAACCTAACAAAGAGTAATACTGTCTATACCATCTGTCCATTTGTATCTAGGGGATATGAGCTTTACATAAGCGCGTGTGTGTGTGTGTGTGTGTGTGTGTGTGTGTGTGTGTGTGTGTGTGTGTGTGCACGTATGTGTGTACTTGCATTTTTATATATAGGTTTACTATCAAATGGGCGATAGGACTTTGTTTGATTTATTTTAGTCCAAACGTCTAATTCGATAGTATCACAAGAAAGAAAAATGAAATGCTGAAATGCTCAACAGCGAGTGCACTACAACATTCACTGTTGTGACTTTCAACATTTTAATGCAGATCGTACTATAGTGGGGATCAGGAAATGTACCCTTTCCTTCACTGTAGTCCGATCTTGGAGTTTGTGTGTGTATATATATATATATATATATATATATATATATATATATATATATATATATATATATAGCAGGGGGTGCCAGGGGGGGTTGCTCCCCTGCAATAATATTGTTTAGTGTGTGTTCCAGAGTTATAGCAGTTGTGGAAGTTTAGAGATTCTTCAAATTGCGTCGACTTCAACACACTCCACTTCTGCGTTTGCTGTTTGTGATGGTAAGTGTTTTTCTTTTAAGTTATCCGGTTCGGTGTAATGATACCTCGCATGAAGTGCGATCAGTAAAGTTATAGTAAACCCCACACACGCGTATGTGTGTGTGCATATGTGTGCTTTATATAAATATATATAAATATATATATATATATATATATATATATATATATATATATATATATATATATATCTGTAGATAGATATAGTGGACATTAAGTAAATCAACTTTCTTTAAAGTTAACATTTGTTTTGTCGACATATGTCGGTCGACAGAACAGATGGTCAACAAGTGTGAACAGTAACTACTTTACTGACCCAGAGGAATATAGGATCAATAAACCCTACATGAATAAATCCATATGTGCATAGCACTGATTTGCATTCAGTAAGCAGCTCTACATGATGTCTATGGCCATGCAAACACAGTAAACGTCGTGGCATACTAATTACTGCATAAGCAGCTAAATTGTATGCTAATCAACCAATTCAAGATGGCAGAGTTATTCAACAAGTTATAAAGTAATTGTGTATACTTTTGCCTTGTACTCCAAAACCTGTTGGAATGCAGCCACTGAAACTACACTGGAGGAAACCAGTGTTAGTGTCTGCTGCTGCTCTTCTGCATGTGTATGCGCAACAGACTCAAGCCTATGCTGCTGCTGGTCCTGATAGACCTCAGGCACAGAGGAGAAGGGTATTTAGACTATCCAAAATAAGAAAAATCCCTCTGTACTGGATGAAGTAACCAAACGAGTAAGAATATATCCAGAAACCAAAATGCACATAGGT
Source organism: Protopterus annectens (assembly GCF_019279795.1). NCBI lineage: Eukaryota > Metazoa > Chordata > Ceratodontiformes > Protopteridae > Protopterus > Protopterus annectens. Next base: position 76,951,800 of record NC_056744.1, on the reverse strand, counting down.
TACACACAGCAGATATATTTAGTAACAAAACTAGTAAGCACTTTCACGGACTCATTCTGATGAAGCGGAATGAGTCCATGAAAGCGCTTACTAGTTTTGTTATTTTAAAAGTTTAATAAATATATCTGCTGTGTGTAACCTATGTGCATTTTATTTTTTGGGTATTTAGACTATGTTTAACTTATCATAGTCTGCGTGATGTGGAGATAACATTATCAACCATATCCCTCCAGCTTTCAGCAATGCAGAGATCCCATTCACCAGATTTAAAATCAACTCACAAAGAAACCTAAATATAATCAAAGCGTATATCCTCCCCATCAATAATATTGAGAGATTAAAGTCTATCCTACACTGGACAGTAAATACCTTCCCACAGGAAACAGTCATAATAGGAGACTTTAACATCAATTGGCTCACCTGTAACTCATCACACCCTACTGAATATATCAACCTACATGGCTTTACTCAATTAATTCAAACTGCAACTAGAATAAAGTATCAACAAAGGCATCCATCCTACACTGGAGCCTTACCAACCGACCTGAACTATCACATCACTCTGGGTGCCTCCCAGACACTCTTAGTGACCACCTCACCACTTACATTCTCCGACACCAAACAAACCCAACAAAAGTAACATCATTCCAAGAAATCCACTACACAAAAAACTTCAACTCTCAAGATTTTGTATCATTACTCAAACTCTGCTATTGGAATCCATTCAAATCCTTCCCTTTAGACAATGTAGTCAAACACTTCAATACTACCTTTCTAAGTATCCTACATCAATTAGTCCCAACCAGAACAATTAGAATAAAATCCAGCTATGGCCTTTGGCTCACCAAAGAGACTAGATCACTTCCAAAACAAAGTGATAAAGCCTGAGGAACATGACTTCACAATAAAACATCAACTAATCGATGTAAATACCTTAAACTAAGAAATAAAGCCAAAAAAACAAATCAGGCATGCTAAAAAAATTACACCAACACTCAAACAAAGCACAAAAATAACCCACAAATGTTCTGGTCTGCTATCAATAAAATCCTAAAACCAGGTAAAATTGGTACTCCTTTCCCATCAACCACCAACTACACTGATATTGCTGCACAGTTTAATAGATACTTTACAGAATCTATCCTATCCCTCGCATACAACTAACTCTCATCTCCTCCAAACCTCCCATCCCAACTCAGAATAACAAATCCTTCTCCCTACACCCAGTCCAAACAAAAACTATAAAGAAAATCCTAAATAAACTCAAACACAGAACCCTGCAGTGGATAAACTACCTGCTGAATTCCTCAAAATAGCAGCAGAAGCCATTTCACTCCCAGTCTCCATATGAATCAATTAGTCCGTCTCAGAACTCAATATCCCTGCCCTCTGGGAAATATCTCATATAATTCCACTACACAAAGGAGGGAACTCTATGGAGCCATCAAACTACCATGCTATTGCCATTTTATCACCTTTAGCAAAAATTCTTGAAAGATGCATACATTTACAAATTCTAAACTCCCTCTTAGACATCCAGTTTTTGGATAACACTCAGCATGGTTTTTGCCCTTATCACAGCATTAACACAGCCCATATCAGCTTACTAATACCATTAATCATCATCGTAAAGAAAGTAACTTTGTTTCTTCTATACTTCTGGATCTTTCAAAAGGTTTCAACACAGTTTCCCCACAATAAACTCTTATTTGCACTCTTTGAACTTAATCTAAGCTTCTCCACTATTTCATGGTTCCAACACTATCAGGTCACAATCAGGCAGATAAAAGGCAAAACAACCTATCTACCCTGCTGCCCATTACCTTAGGAGTTCCACAAGGGTCTATACTTTTTACCATATTTACTAACAACCTTCACACTGTCACCTTACATGCCACTATAGAATAATATGCAGATGATTCAGCCCTAATCTGTTCTGCCCCATCATTCCAGCAGCTTAAAAAAATAACACAAGAATCCTTTACTGCAGTAGAAGCCTGGCTATCCAATGCTCAGCTCATACTTAACCCACCAAAGCCACTATTCCCACCACCCTATTCGTAATTACTTCAAGTAGCAAGTGACAATACCTCCTTTACACCAGACACCCAAACCAAACTTCTAGAAGTTATCATTGATCAAAACATGAAATTTGACCTACAAATTCCCCAAACTATAAAGAAAGTACATACAAAACTTGGAACCCTACACAGATGTAAAAAATACCTTGCCAGTAATACTAAGACCATTATTGCTAGAACCTACACTTCTCTATGCAACAGTCATATTCACAAACCTTAACAAATCAGGCTTAGCTAAACTGAATAGCTATTATAACAAAATAGCAAATGATTCAGCTTATAGATCTCATCACTGCCATGCCCTTAACCAACTATCTTGGTTTGAACTACCAAATCTAGTCACCCTTAACTAACTTACAATGGCCCACCACATACTTCACCAGCCTGAAAAAAACACCATCCCTAAATGTCCTAATAAATGACTATTCAAACAATCATACACTAAGATCCAGCAACAAATCACTATTCAACATAACCAGAAGTAAGAACAGTGCAGGTGACTCCCTATTTTCAAACTACATTGCTAAAATGTAGAACAATTTTCCTCTTAACATTAGGTCTACAACCAACAAAATAATCTTCAAAAAGCTACTCAAATCCCATTTTACTAGTTCATCGATTTGCGCATGCTCTGACCATGGTTAAGCATCTCATGTCAAATACCTAAATAACTAGCAACTTAACTCAGTTTTCCTATCAATTCTTAATGGGAACTGTCACTTTTATTTTCCCTCACCCATTCATATTATTCTTATGCTAAGTACATATTTAATAGTGCATATTTAATTGGATTGCTTAACCTAGGTTAAGCAATCCATCTCAATTACCTAGCAACCTAACTCAATCTAAATTAACCTAACTGTATCCTCCTAGGTATTCTTAGTGGATACAGTCACTCTTTTATTTTCCCTCAACCTAGTCTTAATATTCTTCCTTTAAATTTTTTATTAATTTTCAAATGAAGATACAATTTTAAAACAAGTAATAAAAATTACAAAAATATATAATGTCGTGAATCATATGTACAGAAAAGGAAAATGAAAGAAATGAAACATAAAACAGTATGAATAATAACATATCAAATACAATAAAACTATTTACATAGGTGTCCAACCAACATGAGTAAATCATTTATTTTTAAATTGTAAATAAATCACATTAACAAATAATATTGTCCATTTTCTCCAGTATTTCCATTACTGTCATCCAGGTATTGTAGTATGATGCTATTCTATTGGTTCTGTTCTTTAAATTATTGATGCCCAATTGACCAACAGAGTAAGTTTCTTGAATTCATTAAAAGAAGGAGAAGATGCCTTTTTCCAATTGATGGTAATAATATTTCATGCTATTTTTAGTAAAGTCCAAAGAATTTATAATTTTCTTTTTGAAATACATTAGGGAATAGGGGAGTTAAAGAAAACCAGCAATTTGGTTAATTTGAAATTGTTGTTAAAGAAAGTCTGAAAAAAATAATTAATATTACTCCAGTTAACTTCAAGATTTTTGAAATCATAAAAGACATGTATGCAATCTGCTTTTAATTTTTCCCTACATCTTCAACACACATCTTCAGTGGCAAACATCAGTGTTAGATTATGAGGAGTAAGAAAACTTCTGTGTAAAAATCTCCATGAGAACAGTTGCCAAGGAAGTGTCAATGTAGTGTGTTTTGAAGATTTAAGAATGCATTTCTCATCATCTATTGGGGGATGTCCATTTACTGATGTAAAATAGTCCCAAAAAGATTCTTTATGATATATTTGTTTTCTTAATAATTTTATAGATGCTAGACAAATATCTGTTTCCCTGAAAAAATTGATTTGTGATAAATATAATATATTCAATGAATTTGGGAATGGCATGTCTGATTAAGATTTGCATTACTTCTTCATAGGTTCATAGGTTCATAGGTTGGTACTAGGCTATCAGCCCTAGGGCCTATACAAGCCTAGCCATAACAATTATCAAATCCATGATAATTTATTTATTTCTACTTTATTTATGAAAAATTGTCTCAGAGATTGAAATGTTAGCCACATATCATTGTATATATTATATGTGTCTATAAGATAGTTAATAGAAAGGAGCTTACCAAGTTCCATTAGTTGATGCCAGTATAACAAATTCCCTTTTTTAGGGTATCCACCTTATTAATTTAAAAAGTTTCAAAATTATTAGAGGTAAAGGCAAAAGGAAAAACTAAAAATATCCAAGACTTAGTAGTAGAATTGATGTTCACAAATTGTTTAAATATAGATACTGCAAAATGTATGTAGTGTGATAGAAGTTTAATATTTTTATTTTCTAAGATATATATTTTTAGGATCCAATAAAAGGTGTTTGATAGAAAAGATAAATTATCATGGATTTGATTCTGTATAGATTCTAAACAAATCTGTTCATGTAATTGTTTCCATATAGAAGAATAAGATGAGTTAAGCCAGAATGTAATGTTTTTAATAATGGCAGATAGGGCATATGTCTCTATATCTGAAAGATTGATTCCTCCATCTTCCCAGCTTGCCAAGTGATTGTTTAGAGCAATTTGAGGTTTACTTGGAAACCATAAGAAAGTTAATATCAATGTATTATATTTTTGAAAAATATGTTTAGGTGGGGGAAGAGAAAAGACTTGTGTACGATACAATATCTTGGGAAATATAATCAATTTGATCAAATATAATTTATCCTCCATTATAAATAGATGTTTGTTCCAATTAGACATCATTAATTCATTTTTATTTAATATATTATTATAATTAAGTAGGAGTGTGTCATTTAGATCTTCTGTTAAATAAACACCTAAATAGTGAACTCTGCCATCAATTACTTTATATTTGGAAAATTTGTTACTTAAGATATTTTTTTTTTTAGAATATAATACAATTTTTTTGTTTTATCTTCATTAAAGGGTAGGCCAGAAATGTTTTTGATGTTAATTATGGAGGTAAATAATGCTTGTAGGGAATGATTTGTATTGGACAAAGTCAGAAATATATCTGCATACAGTTGAAGTTTCAAGTTTAAAGCATTGGTAATCTGTATACCTTGAATATTATCCTCATTATCAAAACTAGCCAGTTTTTAGTTTTAGCACTCAAATCTCTTTCTTTGACCCAGCACTTGTTAAGAACTCATTGTAAGCACTAAATAAGCTACAAATTACTACAACACTCAAATGTCCTCACTTGTCTAGAGGAAAACAGTTTTTAGCACTTAATAAATAAGCACCTATCCAGGCACATCCAAGGGACAACTCCCGGTGTTTTCTCCTGGCAATGCAAAAATTGCCTCATGTAAACAGCCAACCCTCTCCTCCTACCACCCACACTACAACATGTAAGAGATGCACTTATATAGGCAAACTGGAAGCAAAGCTCTCTTCACCCAAGTCTGGACTAGACAGTCAAGAGGAGAAGGTAAATGCTTGCACCACACCACACTCATCACATAGTTCCTCAAAATCTACACCACCAAAACACACACATAGAAACACAAAGCACACACCTATATTCGTGGATGCTCTCAATAAAAACCTGCCCAAGCAACAGAGACCTCCAAAGCAGAAACGCAAGCGACCTCCACCCCCCGAACACAACCCAAATGACACATAGCCCACAAACTCAGTGTGCCACTCAACCGCAGCCAATAAGGCATAACAACGTACCCAACACTCTAGTCATAGGTGATTTCAGTCAGGCACACTGATGTTCCACTCACCAATCTAAACAAGGAGAAAGTTTCTGTCAGCTGCCTGTTGGGTGCCGATCCACCACATAATGCACTCACTCAGGTCACGCCACACCAAGTACAAATATGACTCTGTCATTGTCCATGTTGGTGTGAATGACCTGAGACATACCTCCCTGGACTACATGAAAAGAGACATGGAGGAGCTGTCCGATCTTGTAGCCTAGGCACGTATTACCCTAGCCCTGAGTAGCATCCTTCCATCACACACAATGATACCACAGTACAAGGACAAAATGATTGAATTCAACAATTGGCTAAGCTTCTGGTGTCATTCTAAGGGAATCCAGTATCTGTCTGCCTGGGATGACATGATCAACAAACCACAACGCTTTGCCAGAGATGGCCTGCACCTATCGTTCTTGGGATTCTGGATACTGGCTAAGGCTCTTGCCACCCCTATAGTGCCTTGTTTAGGTAAGGTTCAAATGACAAATTCACCACCGTAACAGGTACAAGGAAGCAAAATCTGAGGGTAATGCTACTCAATGCTAGAAGTCTAAACCTCAAAATGCACTCACTCGAGGCACTCCTTAAAATGGAGAACATCGACATCTGTGCAGTGACAGAGACCTGGTTCAAGGCTACAGAGAACTCTCCTGCATTACCAGGCTGTAATTCATACCACACTTTTCGGTCACCTAACCTGGACTGAAACACTAAAGGCAGAGGCGTGTCCATATTCATTAAGGATATCCACACCTCCAGGCTAGTTGCTCAGCATAATGCATCTGAGACTATCCAAATGCAACTAACTCTGGGCAAGACTGCAATCCAATTTGTAGCTTTCTACAGATCCCCCACCATGCCCCAGGATTCCCACTCCTCATTTCTTGATACACTGGAAAATATTAGGGTACAGCCTATTACCCTAATAATTGGCAATTTCAATTACCCCACCATTAACTGGGAAAACTACTCGTGTACCAACTCTTTTACTCAACTTTTTCTAGAATTCATAAATTCTAATTCCTTGGATCAACATATCCACACCCCCACCAGGGGCAGCAATATCCTAGAACTGGTCATACTAACATGGGCACCCAGTGTTCCACACCAGAGGTCAATTCCTAAGTGGTCAGATCTGACCACAAGCTAATCACCCTAGGCATCCACATTCCAACCCCACCCCTCATTAGGAAAGCCACCTTAAAATAATTCTCCAAAGCCAACTTCACACTTCTTAAGACAGAAGTGGCAAACTTCATGACACCCATGTAGATGGACAATAGAGGTACGATTGCTGAATCCTACACACATGCACTTTATAAGCACTTACATGAGTGCATGGATCGTGCAAACCCTAACAGAACCAAGATGCTATCCTCCAAAAAAGGAAGCCAATCTGGTGGTCCCCTGACATAAACAAACTCTACAACAGAAGAAAGAAACTGTTGCAAAAAAGAGTAAAATCCCATGATTGGAGGAATTTCCTGGTCAACCTCAGTAAGAAGCTGAAATCCCTCATAAAATCCTCCAAAGCCAGTTACGAAAACAAAATTGTCACTGATTCTAAAGACAACCACAAAGCATTCTATAGCTATGCCAATAATTTCAATGGTAACACTCAGATCTGCTCTGAGGTACAGCACATTGGCACTAAATATACAGAACCAAATAATAATGCAAACATCCTGACAGATAGGTTCAGTGCTAACTTTACCTCACTCTCACCCCCTAAAGAGCCCATCTCTATACCAAAAGAATGCAAAGTTTCTATAATCACAGCTGCACAGGTAAACACCACACTCTCCAAAGTCAAGAACACAGCACCCATGGGACCTGACAACATCCCAGGCTGTATTCTACATGAACTACAGAATGAACTGGCACCCCATCTAAGTACCATGTTCAATCATAGCCTCACCTCAGGCTCTATGCCCACTGAATGGAGCACAGTGACGGTTATTCCACTCCACAAATGGGGAGACACCATGGACCCAAGGATCTACCACCCAATTAGACTGATGAGCCTGGTCTGCAAGGTTATGGAATGTATCATCATAGAACTTATAAACAATGACACTGGTAATCTCCAAGCTTTGGACCACACCCAGTTCAGGATTGTAAAGGTAGATCATGTCTCCTAAACCTGATAGACTTCTTTGAAGCAGTCACCAAAGCCGTAGATGAGGGTAAGGTGGTTCACACAGCCTATCTAGATCTCGACAAGGCTTTTGACAACATTCCCCACTCTGGAATTATAGATAAACTCATTAAACTAGCTATAAATCCCTATGTCACAAGATGGGTTGCCAACTCACTGACAGAACCCACACTGTGAAAGTAGCAGACACCAAATCTGACTTCAGACCAGTGACAAGTGGAGTACCAAAGGGTTCAGTCCTGGGTCCCCTCCTGTTTGGTATCTACTTCTCTGAAGTACAGGCTAACACAGAAGTTCTTTGGCTAATGAAGTTTACAGATGACTGCAAACTAGGTGCCATAATTGAAACTCCTAACGATGTGGACATCCTACAAAAGGGCCTCACTGAGACAGATGCCTGGTGTCAAAGCCACAGCCTCAAGCTCAATGCCAAAAACTGCATTGTCATCCCTTTTGGTAAAAACTCTGTCCCCATGAACAACAACATAGGTGGTAGTCTACTTAACACTGAAAGTGTGATAAGAGACCTTGGGTGGACAGTAGTCTCTCCTTTGATAATCACATCACCACAGTAGTCAGGAAATGCTTCTACGTTGCAGATCTCATCACAAAAGGTTTCTTATCCAGGAAAACAAAGGTCATTGTTCCCCTCTACTCATCACTCATTCGAACCATAATAGAGTACAGCACCCCTTTTGTTATGTACCTCACAAGACATCTACAACAACTGGAAAGGCTGCAGAAATACCTCACAAAGAGGATTACTGGCCTCAAACAGATGCCCAAGCAGACCGTCTCAAATAACTCCAGCTTTACTCCGTCACATATCACCTACTCAGAGGCGATCTCTGCCTAACATACAAAGCTTTGTCAAACCCAGAGCTGTTGGACATGCTCCACTTAAAGAAATCCCAATCTCTCCAAGCTACATGCTCTATGGACCTAAACCTTGTCGCCACAATAAACAGAATATGCTGGAGGGATAGATTCCTGTCCTAGAGACTTCCCATACTCTGGAACAAACTACCTACCTATATCAAACAAAGCTCCTCATTAGCACTCTTCAATAAAAATCTGGATGATTGGATGGGAGATAGGAAATTCACCCTGGGGATTACTTCTGTGGCTCTGCTCAACAGGGGCACAGGAAAATAATTTTCTTGGGTGGCGAAAGCCAGGGTACCCTTTTGGCTAAGCTTATATAGGCCCTAGGGCCAATAGCCTAGTACCTACCTATGCACCTATAACCTCTTGCCTGTATGCAGAAACCACCCAAGCAATCCCTCTATCCATAACTAGTATATACAGTTAAGAGCTCTCTGCCTAAAGGTTATGTGTATATAAAAGATTATAGTTTTTAAAAACTGAAAATTAAGCTTATGATAGAAGTTAAATGGTATTTAAATTATAGATCAAGTCAGGTGAAAAAGTGAATTAAACAATACTTATATATTTCAAAGAGTAGGCTTATGTCTTACAAAGATACATAACAAAGGAAAGAAATGGAACCATTACAAAAACAACTCGTATGCAACCAGAACATTGATAGAAAGCATAATACTGAAAGTTCTATAAATATAACCTTTCAAGTACTTTACTTTCATTCTATTAATAATCAATTATATTGAAAGTCATATGTATATTTGACAAAGAGTAGTTTCAATATGTTTTCAATATAATAATGTAACAAGATACATTTCAACATATGAAAACATTAAATGCATATATTTTGCTCTAGATGTTCTTAGGATGCTTTTATTGCTCTTTATGAAACATTAGTAGCTGGTAGTTAGAAACCTTAGAGAGCCACATTTTGTTAAGAATTTGGAATATGAATGAAAATATAATTGTCTGGTTAGACGCTTGCCCCTTAGATAAAAATTCTGTCTGATGTTCCTCCTTGGCAAGTCTGCTCTCCATGTCATAAAGGGATTGTTCTATGACTGAAATCTAAGACTTATGCTGCATAATAATTTTGGTTGGCCACGGTGGTGCAGCGGTCAGTGTTGCCGCCTCACAGCAAGAGGTTCTCCGGTTAGATCCTAGGCTGGGGTGCCTTCTGTGTGGAGTCTGTATGTCCTCCATGTGGTCGTGTGGATTTCCTCTGGGTGCTCCGGTTTCCTCCCTCATCCCAAAGACATGCTGTAGGTGGACTGGACACTCCAAATTGGCCCTAGGTGTGAGTGTGCACGTCCTGTGGAAGGTTGGGCACTGGGTTGGCAACTCAACACTGTAAAACTCCACTGCCAATCATGAGCGGACAGGTGATCTACTGTGGTGTCCCCTAACCGGGAAAAGCCAGAAGAAGATGCTGCATAATAATTTCCTGTAATTGTTCAATTTGTTTAGACCGTTTATCTTCAAAATAATCCAGCTTATTGTCACCTTTATTGATTTTCAATGATAAATCCTTCATATTTGACAGGAAAGCATGCAGTTCCTTTTTAAGAGAAGATTCCTGTGTTGAAGTCTTCATATTACTCATTCTGAAGAGCTGAGAGAATTTTTCTTATTCAGTTTAATATGACAGGAGTGTTTTGAATTTTGACAATAAAACATTCTTCTGTAAGACTCTGGGCAGTTTAGTAGTAGAATGAAGCTAAAATAACCAGTCTAAAATCATTTATGACATAAAATTCCTGTCAGAAATAAATTTCAGGTCAGAGAGCTAGAGAAGTAAGCTGTTACCAAGTCACCATCTTGGCCATGCCCCCCCCACACTTTTTATATTCTTATAGTACATGTTATACCTTTTCTTACCCCCTTGGATACTGTCACTATTTTCCTCAGCCCATTGACAATATTCTCATTGTACATATCTTACATTTTTCTTACCTCCTTGGCCTAATAACCTTGCTATCTCTACCATCTTATAATCCAATGTATATATAATTATTTCTCAGCTTCCTCCTCTGCTGTCCATCTCTCCCTTCATGCACCAGGCTATATATTCTCTACATAATAACTCACAAATAAGTCCTTTATTTTTTGCCTAAACAGGACTAATAATCAGCCGTACATGATTAATAATCAGCTGTTATTTTTTGTATTTTTACCACCGATGTAAAAAATATCTAACTATTGATCTGCCATGTCATTTAATCAGTGTTCTTATTAGACATGCTACCAATCTGTACAGCTTGTCTTGCTCTGCAAAGAATGCTCATTTACACACATACTTCCTATGATAATAACATTCTACTTACTTGATCTATGTAATGCTACTGAATAACTGTAATTGCATTGTTGCTATTTTTTTATAATGTGTTTCTATTTCTTAGATGTATATTATCTTCTTGTAATGTTTATTATATTTGAGTTTTTCTCCCCTGACCTCAGCTGAAAATGAGCTATTGGCCCTGTCGGACTTTGCCCGTAAACAAATGTAAAATAAATAAAAATAAATGTCTATAGGGTGGATAGAGACACACTCCGGGAACTCTACAACGTAGGTATATGAAGCACTTAAAATAATATCTACAGGAACCTTTCAATGACCCACATGGGACATGCTGTGGATGTCACATGCATCAGTATCCAGAATCCTATATCAATTCCTGAATGCTATGCTACAACATGCCAGTGACTACATATATTTCATGTTTTATTTATTACAAGACTGTCCTTAAAAAACTCTCAATTTGCTACAACCACATTGCCAGGTTTGCCACTGGGCTGCCTTTTAGGACACATCATTGCATCAATCTAAATCAGCTTGGGTGGCTTGTACTACCCAGCCTAATCCAGTATAACCAACTGATTATGGCCTATAAAATCATCTATAATCTGGACAATACTCCTGCACTTAAAAATATTATCACCCCCTATAACAATCCTAGACTGCTTCGATCCTCTATCAAACTACTAATTCAGACTAGCAAAATTAATAACACAGCCGGTGCCGCTCTCTTTGCAAACTCTGTAAGTAGATCCTGGAACTCTCTTCCAGCTGATATTAGCTTACTTTCCACCTTTGGTCAATTTAAAACTAGACTCAAACAACATTTGTCACTTAACTGGCTATGTCAATGTATCAAGCTTGGCTAACTCTCTATAGAATGTGTAAAAATCTTTTAACCAGTTAACTGTGTATTTTAATTTAATCCTGACTTGCGCTCAGGATTAACTCTAACCTGTGGAACTTGTTTAACCTGCTTACTTATGTAATCTCTGTAAATAGTCTGTTTGTAATATGTAATGCTGGTATTATGTAATGCTGTATCTGCTTACCCTTGGAGCTTTTCTCCCCTGGCCTCCGCTGAAAATGGACATGCATCCAGTCGGACTATCCCGGTCAACAAATGTAAGATAAATAAATAAAATAAATAAAATTTCTGCCATACACTCAAGGATAGAGCTAGAACTATGCAAGATTTCTAACCCATAGCATACTTCCCTGAAATATTTATTGCCATTGACTGCACACAGATTGAGATCAATGCACCACAGGGAAGGGTTTACATCAACAGAAACAGCTTCCACTCCATTAACTGCCAGGTCATGTGTAATTCTAGGGAATTCATTGTATGAATGTATGAGCTGGCAGCCCTGGAAGTTACCATGACTCCCATATCTGGCACACCTCACAGTCCTACCACAGGATTTCCAGGGGTGATGTCCCACAAGGCCATTTATTGGGGGTGTATGGTATGCACTTGAATGATGGCTGATGATGCCTGTTAGGAATGCATACACATTCACAGAGGAATGCTATAATGAGTCACATGCTCAAACAAGAAATATCATAGAGCAGGTATTTGAGCTGTTCAAGTCATGGTTTTGGTGCCTAGATAAATCAGTGGGGCTCTGCAGTATGATCCCAGTACTTGTTCTCAACTTATCACAGTCTGTGCTATCCTACACAATACCATCCTGTGAAAACAGCTGCAGCAGGAACACCAAGAGCTAGGACCAAACATTCCACCACCACTGGCCAGGTCACCACATCCACACTTAGGTGAGGACTCAGAGGGGGAACCCCCAGCTGCCATGGCTGTAGGTTGACATAGGCATGCACAATGTGCTCTCACCCTAGCCAAGAGACAACAGATAGTACACTTGCTCACCACCTAAAGGGTACAACTTTCATCATATGCACATACATAGAGTAAAATTGATACCAGGCAACATTCAAAACCTTTACTTACCAATGTAATGGCTGTGCACTGCTAACATCAGACAGAGTCAGCCCCGAATGACATTTGCAACTGCAGGCCTATCAAGGTAACATTTGAACCTGTAATAGAAAAAAATTGTGTAAGAACATAAATGAATAGCAGATACCCGCATACTTTTACTTGCAAATGTACCTAAGCAGAATGTGTGACTTGTCTAGCAATGACAGCAGTTCATGACATGACTGGCTTATGTAATATATATATTTATGCAGTTTATCAACTAACATGACTCATGCATTTCAAATACCCAGTATAGAAAAATCAGTCCAAACTCTAACTATCCCTCCATTCTCACAAGTGGAGCAATAAGTATGATTGTTATATCAATGATTTCAAGGTAGGAATCACAACACTAAAATGCTGTAAAAATCAGTAAAAAATCCCAAATAACGTCACCAATACATATCCTAAGCACTCAGTTAGCTATCCACCCTGTGCATCAGACACTATACATATATAACCCTGAATCCAAAAGATAGAAACAAGGTGATGGTCCAGTTATCATCATTTGCACATGGTGAGAGTTGGGGGTGTAGGGCACCTAGGCTGACACCAAAGTAGTGAGTGTGTATGAGTAAGAAACACAGGCAGGCAGAAATGTAGATAACAGCAAATTGCCACTGAGACATTCATTTAGCTTGTGTGAGTGGGTGTGCATATGGGCATTCACTGTGAAATGTGTGTGTGAGCGTCTGCATGAACACAGCCAAGCTCTGTGCAAGCACTGCATCCTGGCATGTTGGACAGGTGTGAGCTGTGCATGGTTGAGATATCAGTTCATCGTCATCACCCCCCCAACCCTGAGAACTGGCTCTGCTAGGAGCTGCACTGACATTTCCATGGCCATGGTCAGATATGCTAGTGCTACCTGAACATGAGAGATTTCTGCTGGATGAGCTCTCATCACAACTGTGCCCAGGTCTACGATCCCATGGCCTACCATGTCTAAGTGTCGGAACTGCAGCCACTGATGGAGCAGTGGAAGTGCTGCCACTACAGAAGTGGTATCAGGAACAGCCACATTTGCTAACACCAAATGATGTTGCAGCCATACAGCCATGTGGATGCTGCCCCCTTCCCAGGAGATTTTACATCACAGACACTACCCATTCCATTGCGGTATTCTTCCAATCTATTGAATCAGCCACACAGTGGAGGCAGTCATACTCATCAGCTTGTGCCACACCTAGAACTCCAAGCATGTCCTCAGAGGTGGTAGTGGAACATGTCTGTGCCTCCAAAATGGCCCTAAGCATACATCGAGTGGCATGAAATGACACACCAGCATGAGGTGGAGGGCAGACACCTTGTCTCTTGGGAGCACCTCTACCAATCCTCCTGCAAAGTACCTCAACCCCACTTTGTATACAGCCAGAGTCAACCAGCTCTGAAATCACAAAAAACATACTACACTTATTAACAGTGTCACCCTCAGTCTGTCCATTATGTGACGGCTTAGTGGAATGGGTATAAGTAGGCATACCAACTAAGTCTGAACAAAATCCGGAGTATGTGTGAGTCACAGTCTCAGTGTCAGGTTTAACCTCTGCACCCTCTGACTGTGCCTCCATTTTGCCACCATCATCATCAGTACCTACTGGTACTCCAACATCAAGTGGTAGGAGTCCTACACTTCCACTGTTAGAATCACCTGTGATAATAAGCTACAAACAAAGGAATGAAATTACTACACCCCTCAATATAAACCTAAAATATGTGAACAAAAAGTAACACTGGTCACACATTTGCAGATGCTACAGCAATGTAAACACTTACTACACCCTTAAATAATGCTTAGTAAGAACAAAAACAAAAACAAAAACAAAAAAATTGCTTACCATGTGCATATGTCTCAACACTTAGCAGGGAGGATGGGCCTGGAAGAAACCATGAAAGGACAGCAATTAGACATCACAATGGGAATATCACAGGGACAGTGAATACACAATTGGCTATATACCCTGCAAGAAATAACTCTAAACTTGTCTGAGCTATCACCCACACCCACTTCTATTGAGCAACTGTGTTGTATAACTATGACTTGTCAATAGGTACAGATAGAAAAAAACATGTATCACAACAGTGGCAGCCAAATTATGTATTAATCTAAAAGCCAATATCATGTTGCCATCTGCTCCTGGTACACACTTGGCCTCCCAACCAAATCAGCACTGACATCAGTCATATGGTGCAAAGGTTCCCCTGAGCTGTCAGGATCTCTGACAGTGGACAGGAACTCCTCATTTGCTGTCAGTGGTGGTTCAGTAACAGGACAACACCCCATAGCCAGCTGTTCTTGGGCAACTGCAGCTGCACTCCTCCATGCTGATGAAATCATATCAGTAGCCCTATGCTGCATCTGATCATAATTGCAGTTGCAACCACCAACTGCATTTTCATCAGCGACTAACTGGTTCCAAATCTTCTTTCTGAGAGCCATATCCCCAGTCTATCTCAAGTAGGAAGGCTCCATGGCATTTCAGAGCCTGGATGATTACCTTATTATCAGCATCATTAAAATGAGCTTTTTTGTGGATTTGTAGGCTTGGGAATCATAATCCAATGTGACATAAAACAGAGAAGGATAAAACACATTGATATCACATAAGTAATGTATTTGTTCAAAATATATACAGCTGTGTCCTACCTTTCTGTGTTTCTTGGTCATTCATCAGTTATCTGATTAGTTCTCAGAGACATGCAGTGTATAAACCAGCCTATGTCATTTACCTTAAAATGTGTGAGGATATTAACTGTGAACACTATGATATGCAGTTGCCATCAAATTAATGGAAGGTTGGATGGCATAAATAACCATAGACTGCTGTTTTGGAGGTGGGGAGCAAAGGTGGGTTCTTGACATGACACATGCAAAGGTATAATTTTCTTTTGAGGGGATAGACGGAAACTGAGCTTCTGTTATGCTGGCACAAACAAGGATATCTTGCTCTTGTTACTCTCCATGTTTTGCATACTGCCTCTTTGATCTTGTGACAGCGGTGAAGCTGGAAACTACTATGTGTCTCATTACTTTCTAACTTCTCTCTGTTATGATTTCCCATTACAAATGTATGGTGCTAAACTGAGGGCTCGCAGTGATCATTATTACTTTAGGGAGGTATCAATGTGTTAATCTTTTAGACCTGAGGCCTACTACTTGCCAATGGACACACAAGTCAAATAACTCTCTGTTGTCACATGTTAAATTAATTTCTGTACAAATCTCCCACCTTGTAGTTGCTTACTGTACCAAGTGATGAAATACAAGGGCATGTCATAATATTATTATAAATACAGTACATGTTCAGGGCTTACCTTGTAAATACAGCAGTTGCCATAGTGTTAGTTCAGGGTTGACTGTGATGCAAACAGTACACAGCCAAGATATGGGGAGATAAAGCCCTGTGATTCTGAGTTGAGGCTGGCAAAGGTTGCAGCATTCTTCTACTGAGTCTCTGTCCACTCTGTGGTACTCTACAATGTCAATGTCATGTAGTGTAAGTTGTGATAAGTTAAATGTGGCCTGAAAACTCTTCTCTGCCTCAGCCTAGGCCTACTGGAAGCAGCAGCAGCATTGGCTTCAGCCTGTAGCACATACAAATGGAGTTAAGCACAGCAGCTCCTAACATTCTGTCTGTGTAGACTTTCTGTGTCTGTACTCCATTACTTTTGAAATCCACAGGAAAAAACAGCAAGAAATCTACATGGTTGCTTTATAACTTGTTGAATAACTCCACTAGATAGGTTTATCATCATGCAGTTTTGCTGCTTATGCTGTAATTAGCATCTCTGAAACAGCATAGAGAGATGCAACCCATTAATAATCTACTACATTAAAATAAGGCAAATGTGCAGCTAGCCAAACTGATGGTGAGAATACGTGCTACATGTTCAGAAAAGCAAAATATTTCCAAAGCTATCTTTACAGAGGAGTAGTAGGTATGCTGTTATTTTGTTACCTACATAATGCATACGCTGGCATGTATTAATGAATAATGTGAAGAAAAATCTTTTACACTGTTATCTATATGCATTCGTTAGAAGTGTACTGATGGCATGGCCATGTTTGTCAAGCATTTCAGAGGTACAAGTGGTTGACATACATGAAAATAGTAAGCTGTGTGATACATATGCACACATTTTCAGGGTCAGGTCCTTTGAATGCATGTTTAGCATTTCAAATGCATTTTATTAGCAAAATGGTTCATGTGCCTGTTCTTTTGTGGGTGGGGGTAGCCTAGAAGAGTTACTGGTATGTCACAAACTAAAATGGAGTGTTAGTTTGAGAGGGAGCACAGTTGAGTTACTGCTATGGCACATACAAGGATATGCTGCTCTTGCTACTCTCCTTGTTTTGCATACGGCCTGTTGTTAGTATTTCACATCTCTAGAATGTTTTATGCTTTTTTCAGTGGGTACTACTGACTTCCTACCTTAATTGTTTTATCTGGTCGCAGTTACTTAGGAGTCATGTGATACTTATGCATATTATCATTCTGTTGTCTTTTGGGGCAGAAAATCTCATTGAGGTGCAAACCCCCCTTCAGTGAGGCCAAGAATAATATAATTGTTGATGTGCTTCATCAACATGGGACTTATCTTCTGGGAAGGGGTCATCCAACATGCCAGAGAGGCTGAGACTATGGCAGCAGATCATTACCAACTTAAATTCCATGTGCAGCCACAGCTGGACATATGAGCAGCTGCACCACAGGTCTACTGACATAATCACCTCTGCACAATGGCGTGTAGCTGCTGTTGCCCAAGAGCAAAGAGTATCTGTGGGTGGGCCTGCTGCAGAACCCCCTCTCACTCCCAATAAGTATTTCCTGACAACTCTTCTACAACGGGACAACTCACAGCAGAGTGTCCCACAACATGTCATTGACATGTGTGCCACTCCTTCTTAGTCCCAGGAACAGCTTCCAGGTAGGCTTTTCTATATGACCAGTTGAATACTGTTGTATAGTAAAACATGTATTTTTTGGGTGGGGTTGAAGATTAGTACAGTGATAAGCCTCAGTTTGGAGTTGTCAGGGATATTCTCATTGAATGTAAAATTAATGCAGATATATTCTCACTTCCCTTCTTACTGATAAATGTGATGATGTTGTCCTTATCTTTTGCTTAACTTATTTCAAGACCAAGAATCCAGAGATGTATGCTTCCTGTAGATGATAAGCCAAATAAAGTTATTTCACTACTGCAGATCAATTTATAAAAATATTATTTTAGGTCTGTTGTGTGTATTGCTGTACTGTCTGTAATAGTGGTAGCACTGTTAGTTGTTTAGCATATATTGCACCATAGTAGTGCAGGTATAAATGTATGCCTGTGTTTCTCCCTTTTCATCACAGGTGATTATATCAGGGGGAGTGTGGGCTCTGTGACAGCTGATGTCAGTGCCTCATCAGACACTGATGACAATAGTAGTGAAACTGAGGCACAGTCTGTGGGGTGCAGAGTTTGAATCTGACACAGAGGTTGACATCCAGCCACCCCATTCTTTTTCCCTGGACACAGCCAGTAGGCCTACACCTACCCAGTCCACTGAGCCCACAGATATAGGACAGGTGGAGGGTGAGGACATTGAGCAGAGAAGTGTGACTACTATGGCTTCAGTGCCTTTTGAGTCAGGCCATAGCCAAAGTGTTGGTGAGGTACCATGCAGGAGGGTTGATAGGGGTGCTCTGAGGTGGCCTGTTGTCTCTCCTTCACCTGGTGCAGGTGTCTCTTCCCATGTCACACAACATATGTTTAAGGTTATCATGGAGGCACTGGCACATTCAGAAAGGTGTTCCAGACTAATGCTCAGGATTGTGGATGTTGCCCAGTCTGACATGCGTGACTGCCTCCACCGTGTCACTGATTTACTGGAGTGGATGAATGAACACATTGGAATAAGGTGTGTCTGTGATGGAATGAGGGGATTCTGTCATGGAACAAGCAGGGTCTGTGATAGAATGTCTGCTGGGAGGGGAATGGCGTCCTTGTAGGCGTAGGTTAGCCACAACATCTGCTGATAGTCAATGTGGTCATGCCCTAACATTGATCCTATAATGGCAGCATCTCCTCTGGTGCATCAGTGAGTGTGCTGTCCACACCTGGACATGGTAGGCTGGGGTCATGGTCCTGGGCATTCCTGTGATCCAGATCCAGCATACATTGGTCAAGCTCAGGTAGCAGCACTGCGTCTGACCTTGGGCGCGGAGGTGCCAGTGCAACTCCTGGCAGAGCCAGTTCCCATGGTTGGGGGTGACAATGATGAACTTCCACCTCTACCATGCACAGCTCAAACCTGCCCAACATACCAAGATGTAGAGCTAGCAAAGAGCTTGGCTGTGTTCATGCAGACTCTCACACACCACGTTCACACGGAGGACCCCCACAGACACACATACACAGCCTGCCTGCTTTCCTTTTTCCCCTCACACACACTCACTGACCTTTTATGTAAACCTAGGCTTCCTGCCCACCCAGCACACTGTGCAATTGATGATAACTGTGCCATATCCCTGTTTTCTCTCTTTTGCATTCAGAGATACAAAAGCTTTGTGTCTGATGCACAGGGTGTATAGCTACATTAGTGTGTAGTATATCTGCATTCATGCTGTTGAACTGATAATTGTACATGCCACATATTTGCCTTGCCAAATTATACAGTGGATAGCATCATCATGTCAGTACTTTCTACTGTATTATCTTGTGAGGGTTGTGAAGTCAAGAACTGCAATGTGTCTTCTTACTTTATTAACTTTTCTCTTTAATGTTTTCCAGTACATATGTATGGTGCACATCATAAGACATCCCATCACATGCAGATCTTCTCAGGATTGTAAGACAACACTGTAGTCAGACTCATCAGAACAGTAATACAGTATAATGGTCTCTTTTGTATGAAACTCACCAAATACATGCAGCAGCTGGACAGACCACGGGGCTTTCTCATTAAGATAACGCAGGGCCTGCTAACCATGACATGATGTATGTAGGTAGATTAAAAGACATGTCACTGTCATCTCTCTGGTGTCACATTAAATTGTAGCTGTTATTGTAAGCCTCTTACTTTTGGTTTAAGCACTTGGGATTCAGGCCAGTTGTCTTACATTAAGAAGGTTTGTAGTCTATACTCTTGTGGAAGGAGATGGTAGCCTCTACCCTTCTGAGCTGGGAATTACTGGTCACATGCCTTTTGTGCCTGTTGTTCTAAGTGTCTTTGTTATATTTTAAGCACTTGGCCTCCAAAACAGTTATTTTATATTAGAAAGGTTTGTAATGTAGACTCTTGTGGCAGGAGAGGGTAACCTACACCCTTCAAGCTGGGAATTGCTGGTTGAAGGCTTATTGTGTCTGTTACTGTTATTCTGAAAGTATCTTAGTTCTGGTTTAAGCATTTGGGTTCCAGACCACTTATTTCACACTAGGAACGTTTGCTGCCTTCACTCTTGTTGGAGTATTCTATAAACTATTTTTCTGCTGTTGTGATTGCAATTGTCGACATTTTGAATTTCTAGTACTTCTGCATTTTATACCATAGGCTTAGTTCAGACTTACTGAATCTACATTGTTTGGCATCATTTGAACACAAAAACGAGCCCTCTTACATAAGAAAGCCCCCTTGCACCCTTGTGGCAGAAATGTGCAGCCAAGGACCCATCTGAGTTGGGGTTGCCATGGCTTAGTCTTGGCCTTTCCCTTTGTTTAATTGTTTAAAATCATTTAATGCTGCTTGTGTTTCAGCAACATGTTTGCCTGGGTTTGCACTCAGTTTATTGGAGCTGCTCAGAGCGTGCACTGTTGCACTGCGAGCAACTTGGTTGTGCATGTGAAATATTGACACATTTTTCTACCTCTAGCTCTCCATAGAAGAGACACTTTTTGTTAGTCTTACAGCAAAAGCTGGCCCATTTAGCCCACTCCCCACTAGTTACTACAATATGGATGTATAGGCATTCCATAATGGATGGACTCTTTCCCACAATTTCTCTAAGCAGCCTGATTGACATGGGCATCCTGAGGCAATGTTGTAATTGCCTGATTTATACTGATAACCACTTACTGCTAAAACAAATAAAACATGAGAGAGGTGTATCTATGCTATGAATCTGGAATCAATTCTCTCACATAACAACAAACTAGATATCAAAAATGTTGCCAGCACACACACTTCACCTCTTGCACATAACAAGCTCATAATACATAAACCCACATATGTGGAGGCACTCACTGCAAGCCTATCTAAAGATCAGAGACCTCACAAGCACAAACCTACTGCACACATTATAGACCCAACAAAATCCACTACACATAAAAATACACACAACAGTGTCTCAGCCAATAAGCCCCTAAAGCAAAACACATCAAAACCAAATGTCTTGGTCATAAGTGACTCCATAGTGAAACACATAGATATCCATCTCACCAGGCTGAGAAGGAGAGGGTCACAATCATCTGCCTGTCAGATACTAGGGTCTGTCAGATCATACACGCACTCAAGTCTCTCAATAAGTACCATTATGACTCTGTCATAGTCCATGTTGCAGTGAATGACTGGAAACTTGCTTCACTGTACTATATGAAAAGAAGCATGACTGAGCTCTGAGATTCTCTCTCCCTGGCAAGTATGTCCCTAAACCTAAGCAGCATACCACCTTTACCCAGGATGATGCCTCATTATAAACAAAACATGATTGACTTCAACAATTGGCTTAGCTTCTGTTGTCAATCCAGGGGGATCCAGTATCTGTCAGCCTAGGAAGATATGGTCAACAGACCACTCTGCATTGCCACAGATGGTCTTCACCTGTCACTTCTTGACTTTCAGTTACTGGAAAAAAGTACTTGCCTTTCCATAGTGGCCTTTTTAGGCAATGTCAGAACAATTACATTTGCAGCATAAAATATCCACTATAGACAAATTTAAGGTCATGCTGCTTAATGCAAGGAGTGTAAATCAGAAACTGCACTCACTAGATGCACTCCTTACCTTGGAAGATGTCCATGTCTGTGCAGTCACAGAGACATGGTTCAAGGCCACAGACAACCCATGGCCTTGCAATGTTACAATGCCTTCCACACATTTAGACAGCAAAATAAGCATGAAAGAACCAAAGGTGGAGGTGTATATGTCTTCATTAAAGACAAATACACCTCAAGACTAGTCAAACTGTATTAGCGCGTGGTGCTACTAGAAATCCAACTAACTGTAGGTAACCCCCCCTTCCATATCATTGTTAGCTATAGGTCGCCCACCATGAACCTCAAGAACCACTATGCCTACATGGACATACTTGAGTTACTCACTATACAGCCAAACATCTTGGTCATGTGTGATTTCAACTATGCTTCCATTAATTGGGAGTCATACATGAGCACAGACAGTCTTGCCCTAAGGTTACTGGACTTTGTTAATACACATGCTCTGTAATTAATAGTCTGGACCCCGACAAGGGGCTCAAATGTCCTGGACTTAGTAGTCACTGGCATAGGGGGTCTCTGCACTAACCCCTGTGTGTTGCCCTCCCTGGTCAGGTTGTATCAGGTTGTATCAGAATTTGAATTAATGACTATACCTGACACCCCCCTCAAGAGCAGGAAGGATGAAATATTTCTCCAAAGGAAACTATAGTCTCCTAAGCAATACTATAAATATTTTCAATCTCCCTGCTACCACTGTCAGCAATGACTGCTATACAAAGGTGTACACAGATGACCTGTATAAACACCTATCCAAATGTATCAAGTTGTCTGAACCTGTAATGGTCAAAACAAAGTCCTCACAGAAAAACAAGCCACCTTGGTGGGCATCAAGCATGAATAGGTTATAAAACAAGTGGAAGAAAGTAATGTCTAAAAAAAAGAGGGAATTGGCTCTACAGAGGAAGGACATCCGCCAATGATTGAATAAGTAAATTAGCTCTCTTGTAAAGTCCTCTAACGCCAAGTAAGAAGCTAAACTAGCACCTCTAGCTAAGATAGTCAGGAGATATGTTTTAGCTACATCAAAAATCTAAAAGGGAAGGACCAGCTTTGTGAGAACTAGTAGTGGACGGTACCACTCATACTGACCCAGAGGCCATTGCTAACCTGCTACAGACAAATTTGGCCAAACTTCACCCCTCCATTTCCCCACTAGACATACCCCAAAGCATACCTGTCACCAGCTCTCTACCTAGTATCTCCAAAGAGCAGGTCATAACAGCACTCTCCATGGCCAAAAACACAGCCTCTATGGGACCGGATAACATCTCAGGCCTACTAAATGGTCTGAAACAGGGCCTAGAGGGCAGTTGGCACTTTCTTCAACAACAGTCTAAGTACTGGCTTTGTCCCAACAGACTGGAATACAGCAACATTAATTTCCTTGTGTAAAAGGGGTCCATCAACTGACCTGAGAACTATAGACCCATAAGCCTAACCAGCCTTATTTGCCAAGTCATGGAAAGAATAATCATGACCTGAGCAACAAAGACATAGGTGACTTTCATACTCTTGACACAACACAATTTGGCTTTGTTATGGGTAAATCATGCTTATTAAACCTTGTGGACTTCTTCGGGGATGTCACCTAAGCCCTGGATGAAGGTAAAACACTACATACAGCCTATCTTGACTTAGCCAAGGCTTTTGACACAATCTCCCACTCATGCATCATTGAGAAACTCTCACAGTTGGGAATTAACCCATACGTCACTAGATGGTTAGCCAACTGGATCACCATCACAACACATACAGTCAAAGTTGGGGATCCCACCTCTAGCAGCAGATCAGTTACCACTGGTGTACCACAAGGACCTGTGCTGGTCCCTCTACTGTTTAGAATGTATTTCTCAGAAGTCCAGGGGAAAAGAAATGGCCTGTGGCTTACCATGTCACCAATGATTGCAAACTGGATGCAATCATTGAGTTCCCCAAACAATTATGACATACTACAAAAGGCCTTACACAAGCAAATGATTGGTGCCAAAGCCATGGGGTCAAAATAAACACAAAATAATGATATATAATCCCTTTCTGCAAAGGGGAAGTACCTGTACATTACAATATTAACAGTACCCCCTTAGCTGAAACCCTGTGGTGAGAGATTTTAGAACACAGGTTAATAGCAATGTTGACTTTGATCATCCTGTGTCCACAGTGGTAAAGAAGGTCTCCTATGTTGCACATCTCATAAGTTAGAACATCATATCCAGAGCTAAGGATATTACAACTCCATGTATTCATCCCTCATCAGACCGCTAACAGAGTACAATGTTCCCTTCTGTATGTACCTCATCAAACACCTGCAGCAGCTGGAGAGATCTCAGAGGCTTCTCACCAACACAATTCAGGGCCTGCAACACATGACCTCTGTGGACAGACTGAAGGCCCCGTCACTGTAGTCTGTATGTTATAGACTACTAAAAGGCAACTTGTGTCTGGCCTACAGAGTAGTCACAGACCCTGGCCTAATGGAATTGCTGCGCATCCACAAGTCATATGGGACAAGATTCACTCACTCTAGGAATCTTAACCTAGACTGTGAACTTTAACAGGACATGCTGGAGGAACTGATATGTCTCCCAGAGATTGCCACTCTTCTGAAACAAACTTCCAATTCACATAAAACAGAGCTCCTCAATGACTCTATATAAACATAATTTAGACAGCTGGATGGGAGACCATACCCCAGATGTGTCACCCATGTCCCTCTTGGATAAGGCAGTTGGAGCTGATCATACACTTGCACTGGAAGTATAGAACATGCAATTTGGTCAATAAGACAACAATAGTATAACATGGCCAGGCTTATAAAAGCCCTAGGGCTAATAGCCTAGTAAACTCCTATGAACCTACGGTGATGTCTGCCTGGGGTCTAGGCCAGTTTCTGATCCTGTTCTGGTGGGATGGTTGCATATGCAATAATCTGATATAGCTGATTATATTAGCATTGTCTGTTGAGCATATTGTGGTATATCAGCATTGTCTGTTGAGCATATGGTGATAACTGTGTCCCACATGCTAGTATAAAAGGCTCTCTGTAATGTCAGGTAACACACACACACACACACACACACACACACACACACACACACACACACACACACACACACACACACACACACACACACACACACACACACACACACACACACACAATTGACTGCAGTGAGAACAAAATCCCTACCTAAGTACACAGACTGCATAACACAGCACTATATGCAAGTGCCACAGCACAAGTCTGACTTTTACATGTCTACAAGTCAACTTATAATGGATTACATCAGTAGGCCATGCGGAAAAGAAGAGGTTGGTAGGACTGTATGAAATGAATATGTACACTTGTGCAAGTATCAAAAGACTAGCAAGCCATGCCATTGGAGAAGTAACTGTAGGATAGCACATCTACTCTGCTGAGTAAAGACACACATACACATACACACACACACACACACACACACACACACACACACACACACACACACACACACACACACACACACACACACAACCACACACACCCACATGTACCCACATGCACCCACACACACCCACACACACCCACACACACACAGTTAACTGCATTTAGAACAGACCCTCTACCTAAGTACACAGACTATAGAACACAGCACTCTACACAAGCACCATGGCACAAGTCTGACTTTTACACATCTGCAGGTCAACTTATAGTGGATGACATCAGCAGTGCATGTTGGTGAGAAGAAGGTGGGAGGCCTGTCTGAAATGGAGTTTAGGCAGGTGCAAGTATCAAAATACTGTCAATTTATGGGGTTGGGCACTTGGTCTTCTGGCTAGACACACACACACACACACACACACACACACACACACACACACACACACATACACATTTGACTGCTTTGAGAACAGAACTCCTACCTAAGAATACAGACTACAGAACTCTGTACTTTACACAAGCACCACAACACAAGTCTGACTTTTATATGGCTGCAGGTTAATGTATGGTAGATGACATCAGCAGGCCACGTGGGGCACAGCAGTTTGGGAGGCTTGCATAGGCATATACATTCATAGGTTTATAGGAGGCCAGTAGCCAAGCTGTAGAGTGTGGCCAAGCTGTATAAAAACACAAGCACCCTTATACTGAGCATAGTTCTATGTTTGAGTTTAGCAGAATAAGGTTGTCAGCACCAGCAACTGGCCCTGTCCATGTGGGAGCTCACAACATTACATATTACACTTTGTAGTGTGGTTGATATATGTGTGGAAAAATACTGAGCCCCCAGAGTTGTACTAGTTGTAGGGGGTGGGGGACAACACATATATGTCTTGGGAATATATGACATATAATTAGAATTTGCCATGAATTTGCATTGTTTCTACATGTAGTTTTATGTTATACAAAAGAAATGGACAATAAACACCAATAGGAAAGCATTGTATATACAGTTCCATAGCATAGTGAACATCAGATTTGTGCGATGGTGAACAAAGTGTACACACATGCAGCTTGCACCTGTTTGCACTTTGGTAAGTGATGTGCAAACATGAGCTGCATTGCTAATGTCAGTAAAACTAATACTATATAGCATATAGCATATTTGAACCCAGGACCATGTGTATGGCAGTCCTACAATTACACCTGTTGCCACAAGAATGTTGAAACACTTGCCTATGTTACATTTCATTGCTATAAACTCCAATATCACAGTAGTAAAACAAAGGTTGCACAGTCTGACCAAGAACCCAGTGCCATCTGTACTCCAGGCTGGATTTTCACAATGGCCAAGGAAATTAATTGAATGTATCCATTTACTATTTCTGGATGTCTACTTCATAGGTGGTCTCCTGCACTTCACGCAAACCAGATAAACACAGCTATTACCTGCTTATGCTATTTGCGCTATGCGGCGCATCATGCAAAAAGTGGAACTGAAAATGAGAGGAATAAGAAAGAAAGCCTTAGTAATGGACACATAAGTTAAATAAGTGTCTGCTGCCACATGTTAAGGTACTTTCTGTACAAATCTACGACTATTTACTTCATCACTGCACGAAGTTAAGCTATACAAGGATATGCCATAATATTATTGCAGAATACATACTGGGTGCAGGACTTACCTTGCAAATGCAGCTGTTAAGACAATTTTATTTCAGGCCTAAAATGTCCTTGTCTTTACTCCCATGGTATTGAAGTATGCAGGAAATACAGAATGTAGGCTTTGTGGATGCTTTATAGCTTGTCAAATAGGTTCACCATACTGAAAATAACCTACTTATGCTGTAATTAGCACCTTTGAAAAACATCTGCTACTTTACTGAATATATGAACTGTGTTGGTGCCCATTAGTGCATGATGCACACCTACATGCTACTACATATACTGACATAAGGTGAACACAGGGGATCTTATTACTTTTGTCCATGCCTGTGATGTTGTGCAAACATGCATCTCAAAATGTTGAGGAAAGGTTGCAGACCCTGTAGTAGAATCCAATACCTTCTATACTCTAGTCCTACACATACACATGCTGCCACAGCAATAATTATGTGACAAGCACCAAGAGACCTGCCATTCCTTGCTCCATTCCCTAAGGTTGTGCTAAGCACTGCATCATGCAAACAAGGAGGAAAATTAAAAAATAAATTTTAACTTAATGCAGACAGATAAGAGAATGACACAGAACTAGTGAACTGAGCACTGCTTACATGCACTTGTACACTTCACAGACCTACATGTACACCTCTAATTGTAACCTGGCACACACCCCTGATGTCATCATTCACTGTTGCCATGCATTCAACATGAACACTGTGAAAGTGCCTGCATGAAGTGAACATCCCTACACGGTTACAAGTTTTGGGATTTAGCAGTTCTAATGAGTTTGGCCTCATTTGCATATTCACTGTGCTGACTGCCCTGAATCTACATGGTTGCTAACCATATAGGCAAGAAACTGAAGGGGAGCCCAATGATCAATGGAGGATATTACTTGGGTATATATCTGTACAGAGGAATGAAGGTTTTGAAATCTATGTTTCATGGGGTTTACACTTTTAGCTGTCTACATTAGTTATGATTACACTGTTCATTGGAGGTGGGATCCAAAGCTGTATTTATGTCATGGCACTTAATAAGGAGTTGTTCCTATTGTTAATATAATTTTCTAGCATTCAACATGTCTGGGAATGACATGATGTGTGTGGGGTTACATGTTGGGGTCTGTTCTGTACAAATGTATGCACGATTACGTACTCTAGTTTCTGTGCAGACTCCTTTGCGTTGCTGTATTTGGAAAATTTTTGAATACATGGCCAACACAAGCATGGAGTCTACATGGTTACTTACCACTTGTTGAATCACTCCACCATGTAGATTTACTTCATTAGCATACAATTCAGCTACTTGTTGTAATTTGCATGTTTGCGTGTGAGTGTGTGCCACTATGTGGAGTTTACTGAATCTAAAACTTTTCACAGCCGTGTATGCATTGCACTGTGATGAGCACATGGTCAAATTTATTGCATAGGCTTTATTGAATCCCCCTATCACTTTATTGTTGATCTCCACTAATAATACCAGGCATCATTTGGTATTGTCAGATGCTTAACATTTTATGACAATTGTTAAGTATGTATGAATATATAATTAAGTATGTATGAATATAAGATCCACAAAGTTTAATTGCATCTGAACTTTATGTAAATCATGTTTTCCTACAGCCTGAAGTTATTTCTGGATAATACATAATTGGATAGAATCACATCTTATGGATGCACATTTCACATTGCTGGTAAAATGTCAAAGTTTTTCAATCTTATAGTAAAACTTACTTTAAGACTGATTTGTATACTGTCGATGAAACCTGTCACTAGTGTCAGTGTTTAT
This sequence comes from Protopterus annectens, assembly GCF_019279795.1. Classification (NCBI taxonomy): domain Eukaryota; kingdom Metazoa; phylum Chordata; order Ceratodontiformes; family Protopteridae; genus Protopterus; species Protopterus annectens. The sequence continues at coordinate 76,922,832 of NC_056744.1, read as the reverse complement.
TGTAATATAATGTAGTTTATTTGAAACCTTACACTTCTAAGTATCATTTAATATTTTATATTGTCACTCTTGCTTGTTTCCATGAAAATCCACATTATTCCACGGACAGACAAGTATAGTTAAACTATTATTTACAGGTAGATATTTTCAATTCTTTTTATATTCTCTTCATATAAGGATTCCCCAGAATTACGTTTGATAGAATTTGTCATTGTATGAAATGGATTTGAAAAGGTTGTCACACGGCAATGAATTCTAAGATGTGTTATTATTTAATTTGTTTTTCTTAATGTTTTTGCCAGCATCACGAAGTACATTGATTGAGTTAGCCAAAAAGGAGTTGGCGGAAACTGATTTTCATTGTATTGGGTTACTACTTGACAAATACCTTCCTAATTTTGTTTTAGTATTCTTGATGGATGACAAATGAGAGATTTAAATTTTCACTTTCCCTGTTGACTTATTGACATCAAAAGACTAGAAGTAAACTTTTAGCACATAAAAGCTTTATTGGCTTTTGTTTTGCTTTCCATGGTGATTTGAATATACTGTAAACTTTCTACCTAGCAGTTTAGTAATTAGAACTGAAGTCATTGTAAGGAGAGACAGAAGTATAAGCTTCAAAATGTTAATCTTCGCATGTTTCAGTTGTTTACAGGAGTGCAAAAAATAAAAATAATGTTTTCGAAATTCAGTAGGCACAATGCAGCTAAATAAGGGTATCTGCTGTACTCATCTGCCCTTATTTGTATTCCTGAAATGTTAATAGCAGGTATTATCTTTCAGTTGCATATTTTTTTTCACTGTCACAAATTATAATGCAATATAGGAAAAATATTTTATAACCAGTTTGAAATGGAAATATTTATTCTACTCGCAGTTTAAGTTTAGAGTACTGGGATTTGTGGTGATCTCATAAAATTACATTTTCTTTATATCTTATTTTCTCTTATATACCTTTTTTTCCTTTTTGAGAGTATCTGTTTGATGAGAATTACAGCCACATAGATTGGGCATGGTTAAATATGAGATGGTAAATGATTTAGGCACACACACACACACACACACACACACACACACACACACACACACACACACACACACACACACACACACGTGTGCAAGTGTGTATATATGGTAGACCCCAGAATGTCTGCTGACTATAGATCACTGTCAGCTTATTTTATCTCTTTTGATCGGTCTATCCAATGGTAAGAAATAAATCTGTAGCCATCACACTGCAGCAGTTTACAGGATATTTTCTTGCACACTGGCTCCCACAACCTGGACTGAAAGTATTTGTGTGCATTCAGTGCATTTTGGGACATTATACCAAGCAGCAAACCAAAGCATTCTGCAAAACATCCCCCACAGCCCTTTTGTTTTGTCTTTTAAGTAAAGCTTCTTGTTTCCACTGGAAGTTGCTTCTCTGGATAAAATTTACACTGTCTCTGATGAAGGAAAACTCACCTAGGGCTGTTCGAATCCTCCTCCATTTAGATGTCTGTGTGATTCCTAGGTCACATATTGAGCCAGGATTATTGCTGCCATAGACTAAGGCTTTCCCTCTCTGATGGTTGACTGCCTTTGGAGATAGAGCAAGAGTAGTTTTAAGGTAGAGGTACTACTGTAACTATATCCCACATTGTCAACTCAAGCACTGTTTTGATAACAAGAAATAAAACATTTGCAGCAAAGTTATTTTTTGAAGCAGGGCTTGTATCAGACCTTGTAGACCTCTTTGAAGATGCTGTCCCTTTAATAATTCAAAGAGTCTGTGAGTAGTCATACAGAAATAAGTCTGCAGATTTTATATGCAGAAATATCGGGGAAATTAAAGAAAGGCACATAGTTTTAAATAGCTTTCATGCTTGCAGTTTGAGTAAGCCAGTCATGTTCTATAGCGGGGAAAACAGGAGGAACTATTCACTGTAAATTTATTTGACAATTTATTTTATTTTTGCTGGCCATTTAAAGTCACACTGGGCCTCTAGTCCTCTTTTTGGTGATATCATGAGGGCAAAAACTTTTGTAGCTTGTGAAATTTACAAAAGAACCTCTAACATATGCATGTGCAGCAGTAATGCATGATGCCATCTTCTTTCCATATAACTGCAACTAATTTGTATAGCAGCTATGAAACTTCAGAATACTATTAAATGCAATAGAAATGGGCAATTTTAAAAAAGTGCAGTCCCAGGCAGTCCTGCTAAAGCTGTTTTGTTCTGCATTTCTGATAGACAAAGCCAGGCTATTCATAAACATAGTGCCATGGTATACAGGTGAAGTACAAAATATGGATAGTACCTGACCTGGTCATTAGTATCCTTCTAATGCCTGCTCATGCATATCCATCCCTTCTCCACAAGTGCCAGGAGCCTGTTTGTACAGACAGCATATAGTCTGCGTATACCTATGGAAATGACACACTCCCCAATCCATTCAGGTATTTATGTCTTAGTATCTTATTTTATATTCACATACGGTTTGCCATAATCTACTGTATATATTACAGAAGAAATGTTTATCAAGCTGGAATCTTTCTTTATTTTGTTTCATGATCTTAAACCTTTTCATGCTGACAGGCTAGGTTTCCATTACTTGTCAATATGTAGATCAAATATCAAGCATTTCTACTTAAAATTTGAATTAATCAATGTGACCAGAAGAGGTCACATCAGCTTCAACCAAATGTCTACCTTCACAGCAAGTAATTGAATCAGATAATATGCATGCAAATATGACAAAGTTTATATACTGAACAAATTCACAGGAAAAACAACTGCTTAAAAATGCAGGCCAATCCACTGCACCAGCAAATCCCATAGACAAATACAATTGTTCCTGCAGGTTTTCTGTACTAGACAGTTCTGAAGGTCAGTATTAAGCTTATACAATGCAACTGTCCACCCCTTTCCTCTCAGGACACACATACACATGTACAGGCACACCCTCAACTATACACATACACAAACATATACATACATACACACACGTGCACACACATATGCACACATATGTGCATGCACACACATATACACACACACACACACACACACATATGCATACATGTACACATGCACACACACACACACACACACACACACACACACACACACATACATGCAAATGTGTGCACGATGACACACACACACACACACACGCACACACATGCGCACACACACACACACACACACACACACATGCACACACACACACACACACACACACACACACACACACACACACACACACACACACACACACACACACACACACACACACACACAAAATAAACACACACACACACAGGATAAACTCACATGATACACACAGACACACACACACACACGATAATGTGATGATGTTGATAGCTTCATTGTTTGTAAGAAGTCATGTTCATGACCTCTGTGGAAGCTTCTAATAAACATACTTTCTATCTTTTACCCAGCTGCAGAGAACATTTAACTGCTGTTCAGAATGGAATCATATGAGAAAGCACTATGATTTTTTAAACAAACATAGCAACAGACAAAACGCAATAAGGAGACTAAAGACAGTAATGCTCAATCATATGTAAAACAGAGACAACCTCCTGTGAATAGTACTGTGCTCTTTGTAGTACTGATGCTGTGCAGGAATGAGCAGATGTGGCTTTCAGACATTTCATTATCGCTCATGTAAACAGAATAGAGCAGCTGAAGCACACAGGAAAAACTAGTCCTATGTTACATCTTATTATTGGGTCTCCTGGATGCCCCCTTTTGATATGTGGCTTGGTTGTGCTTATAGTAGAGCGCTTATCTTCACTGTATTATGGCAGTGATGTGCTTCAGTTAGGTATGGATTATGATATGTCATACATGTATTACCAGTCCTTCAAAAGCTGTCAATGTTACTTGGCTGCATTATTCTGGGCCACACATAATTTTTGATGACTGATTACTTGCTGTAGTTTGTTCTTAAATGTGGTCAGTATGCATTTGCATGACTGCAAGTATGTCCAGTAGGAGATACTTGTGCAACAGTGTTAGTAATGTTAATGAATCATGCCTGCTCCTATTAACACATGTACGCCAAACAGTACGTATCTTATATGTGACTGTCAGCAATACTCTGTATTCACTGGGAGATTGTGAAATGCATATGGGTCTGGTATATTTATTCTAAGGAGTACCTGTCCTATGCAGTTATGCACAATGTTGATGAATAAAGTTCAGTAATGATGTATTCTACATAAAAATGGTAGCTTATATTTGACCTGAGCAACTTGATAAGATGCTCTATATTAATATTTTTGATGTGTGCTATATAGTTATTAAAGAATATTTGTATCTAAGGCTGGAATTTAAGGGGTCTTTCAGTACTAAAGTATTTGAGTTGGTTGGTTCTAGTTAGTTGCAGTTATTCTTCTGAAAAAAGGTTCCTTTTAGTCCAAAAACTCAAGTAGCCCTCTTATAAAACCTCTGTGTTTCACTGTTTTTCATACATACATGAAAAAGATGAATGTGAGATTGTTAAAACAGAACAAGCAGAAGCAAGCATGACCATACTAACACACTTACCAAAAAGATTTGCAACATTGCCCTAGTTTTCTTTTTGCAATATTACACTTAAATCATTTGTTTTATTTATTTTTTTGATAACTGGATATTCTCACTTTGCACAAATGTCTCTTTTCAGAGGCAACACTGAAGTATGATTTGCTTAAGTTAATGATTCAAAATCATACAGGGACAGTTTGCAAAAACTCCATATAACTTAGCAGAAGCTGAATACAATGAAGAAAACCTTAGCATATAGCAAATACCACTGAGTATTTGTATAGTATATTTAGAATGCAATGTCACCATGGTACAATAACAATACACAATACACAATACTGACAACACCCACTCCACAGTACACTTAACATGGGCTAGATCAGGATATAATACCTGCAATCCATTGGTCCTTCTATAGGTATTATTCCAACAGAGCTGAAAAATTCATCTATTATTCTTGTTCCTAAATCCGCTAACCTGACTCAACCTGACGAAGTTTCAGCTACTACAAACATTTTGCAAAACATTTTGTATAAAGAGTTTTTGCAGTTTGTTCAAGAAAAATATATTATGTCTCTCAGACAGCATGATTTTTTTTCTCCATTTGCAGTATCTTTGCTGCTAACGTTTTAATTTAGTCAAATGACTTCAGAATCATGTCAGGCTATTAAATATATATTCTCTAAATGTCATTCAGTTGAACACTAATATTTGAAAACCACTTTTAAAGAACAAAGAACAAGGTTTAAGTTTTTGCAGGAGCAAGCACCCCTGCAACCCCCATGAGGCTTCCACATCTTATGCATATTAGCTCCTTAGTCATACAACAGTGGGGAAAAGTACAACCTCAGTGATCATTGAATGTATTTTTTGCAATTAATATTTGACCGAATGGCAGTCAGAGAGAATGTGAATGAATGGCTCCTTGGACATCTTACTGCTACAGTCTGTTGATTTAATAAAAAAACTTTGATGCTGCCAGTCCTCCCCTTCTGATTCTCAATCCACCTTAACCTGAATTAAGATATAACTGCTGGCTTTAGCTAAGAACTATCTTCATAACAGATCTTTCCAAGTCAAATTTCCTAAGTTGCATTTTCAAGAGCTCTTTTTACGTCTGCTGTCCCCTAAGATTCAGTTCTTGGCCCATTTTATTTTCTTTATTTGTTGATTCTTTACATACATTGTTTCATAAATCAATATGACATTTTCTATTGATGAAATCCTTTTAACCAACTCCTCCAAGGATTTTAAAACTCATCAGAATAATATTCAGGATGACCTCAATAAAGTTTTTATTTATTATTATTATTATTATTATTATTATTATTATTATTATTATTTACTGGCAAAGTCCGACTGGACAAGTTGTCATTTTGTCCTTTTTCAGCAGAGGACCGGGGAGATAAGCTCCACAAAAAACATGACAGAAACACTTACAATGGTATTACAAAGTTTCGTTAGACAAAAGGGCAAGGTGTTAGATTAGCTATAGAGATAAGAATCACATATACGATTTTGCATGATTTCAGTATTGCATTTTTTGTAACAATACAGAGTATAATGTAACAACAAACAGTAGGACAGGTATTTAGAATAGATATAGGGATACAAATCACATATAACAGCTTCTTCTAAAACTATAGACAAACATCTGTCACATTTTAAATATTATTGACTCCATCAATAAGATCATTGGACAAGTTTTCATTTTTAAATACTAAGGTGATCCTAGCTTCAGTTTCTTGGAACACACTGAAGGTGTTGTCTCTAGAGTTCTTCCCCAGTTTAAGCTGTTGTACATAATTAGTCATCTTCTTTCTGCTAATGTCAGGTATTGTATTTCCACAAACATTCTTATCCTAACAATAAAACACTGACTTCCTCTAAATGTTTTAGCTAACTCTAAAAAACACTGCAGCCTCCTACAGAAAGCCATAACTAAATGTACTAATTTTTATTAATCTCTCTCATCCTTGGTCACACCACCAAGGTTTATTTCTTTCTATCAATGCCCTTTCAGTTACTATTTAAACTTCATTCCTTTTTACTACAATTATCTACAAAAATACTTTTCCTTATCATTTGTCTTCTCTTAACCCATCATAGCATCATAGGATCATAGGATTAATGAAAGTTACTAGGCTATTGGCCCTGAGGCCCTTATAAGCCTAACCAAGAGTTTAGCCCATGTTTACACAAGTCAGCACCCAAAGCCTCTGTCCAGCAGGGACACAAGTGGAATCCCAGGGTGTATTTTCTGTCTCCCATCCAGTTGTCCAGGTTGCGCTTAAAAGGGATAATGAGGTACCCTGCTTGATGTAGAGAGGGAGTCTATTCCACAGATGGGGGAGTCTCTGGGACACAAATCTGTCCTGCCAACAAGTCCTATTGATGTCACAGACCAGGTTGATATTGCACGTGTGGGTTACTTGAGTGGAGCTTGACTTGCAGATATGCAGCAGTCCCATCAAGGCGGGGTCTGAGATAGCATTATATGCCAGACAGAGGTTGCCTCTGAGGAGTCTATATGAAACTGAGTAAAAGGACAGGGATTTTAGCATATCTGTGTAGGGTAGATGTTTAAGACCCTGGATTCTTCTGCTGAGGAACCTCTGTGGTCTCTCCAGCTGCTGCATGTGCTTTGCCAGGTACACACCGAAGGGGACATTCTGCTCAATAATTGGCCTTATAAGTTGATATCAATCTCTCCTTTGAAAACCACATTGCCAAAGTGGTTAGAAAGACCTTCTACATAGCCCACCTCATCACGAAGGGTTTCACATCTAGATCAAGAGAGGTAATCGTGCCCCTTTATTCATCCCTCATCAGGCCCATCATAGAATACAATGCCCCTTTTGGGATGTACCTTACCCGACACCTGCAGCAATTAGAGAGACCCCAAAAGTATCCAACCAAGAGGATCAAGGGTCTCAAACAGATGCCATATGCTGCTCGGTTAAAAAAACTCCAGCTCTACTCAATTGCATACCACCTACTTCGAGGCGATCTATGCCTGACATACAAAGCTATGTCAAATCCAGAATTAATGGACATGCTCCACCTCAGTAAATCTAAATCCCTTAGAGCCACATGCTCGAGGGACTTGAACCTCAGCATAGAAATAAATAGAACTTGCTGGAGGGACAGGTTCATAACCCAGAGGCTCCCTTCGCTCTGGAATAGAATTCCAGTTCATGTGAGGCAGAGCACCTCACTGAATCTCTTCAAGAAGAATCTCGATAGGTGGATGGGGGATTGTAGGTTTGTCCCAGGGATTACTCCCGTGTCACTATTAGACAGAGGCACAGTAAACTAAACCTTAAAAAGGGCACAGTATACTCAAATCAAGGGGTGGCGTAAGCCATACAGAATCGGGCTAGGCTTATAATTGCCCCAGGGCAGATAGCCTAGTATGAACCTATGAACCTATGAACCTATAAGGGAAGAATACAGGGATGTCATGACCTCCTTATCCCTGGATGAGATACCCTTACTTATGAGGTAGGCCATGTAGAAAGCTTTCTGTACAAAGGAAGCAACATGGTGGTCAAAAGTCAGGTTGCTATAAACCTGGGTGCCCAAAATCCATCATGACTGATTGCATGCTTAAGACATTGTTATTAATGTGATAATATGTGGGGACATCACTCTCCTCAAAGAGGATAATGATGCATTTTTTGACATTCAGCTTGAGGCCATGTTTCTGGCATCAGTAATTTGTTTGGGTGAGACACTCTTGAAGGATGTCCACATCACTTGGGGAATTGATGGCCATGCCCAGCTTGCAGTCATCTGCAAACCTGGTCAGCTATAGCCCACTCGTTTTGGCCTGCACCTCAGAGAAATATATACTGAATAACAGAGGCCCCAAGACTGATCCCTGGGATATGCCGCTCATTGGGGGTCTACTGCTTGAGGTGGCTTCCCCTATTTTGATTAGGTGGGTTCTATCAGTGAGCCAGTTTGTTGCTCATCTGATAACATATAGATTTATGCCTAGTTGACAGAGTTTATCTATTATGCCCAAGTGGGGAATAGTGTCATGTTGTATTTGTCTGTTATCTAGGCCTTGTCATTGAGCTTTCCTCTTTTCCTATTTTGGTGTTCTCCAACTACCTTTCTCTACAGTTTAACAATATAATTATTCTGACATACATCTTTGCATTCTGAGCTGTAACGTCCCAACCAGATAATGAAGAACTCCAGCAATGGCACAGAGATTTTCTTTGTCATGCAGGCAGCAGTCAACCATGAGTCCAAATCCTGATATATCAACCTACTTTCAGGCATTGTAATCATAAATCATACCCTTCCTTGGTCTGTGGTATCACCTCCAAAAGGATTATGTATATCTTACTGCTTTGTAATACCTTCTGTGTTCATCCCTCCGCTTCTTCAGTATTTCTTTCTCAAGTCATTGGCACCTGCATGTGCTATCACTGCTTGTCTTATCCAGATGTTTGTTATCTTCACTGTAGCTTACTTTAAGTACACCATCTTTTCCTATAACCTCTTCTGTAGCATCCCAGTGAAATATACTTAAGAAACATCTTTGTTTTGCTGCAGAATATTCTCTGCAAAACAGGACTCTTACATTTGTACTCACTTATTCTTGACACTACTCAGAATAAACCATGCTATGCATCTGTCTCTGGTCAG
>NC_056744.1:76858626-76911126 GCF_019279795.1 Protopterus annectens | reverse complement strand
CTCACCCCCATTAGGGAAACCACCGTAAAAAATTTCTCCAAAGCCAACTTCATGCATCTTAAGACAGAAGTGGCAAACTTCATGACACTCATGCAGACGGACAATAGAGGTACAACTGCTGAATCCTACATAAATGCACTTTATAAGCACTTACATGAGTGCATGGATCGTGCTATCCCTAACATAACCAAGATGCTATCCTCCAAAAAAAAAGACACCAATCTGGTGGTCCCCTGCCATAAACAAACTCTACAACATAAGAAAGAAACTGTTGCAAAAAAGAGTAAAATCCCATGATTGGAGGAACTCCCTGGTCAGCCTCAGTAAGAAGTTGAGATCCCTCATAAAATCCTCCAAAGCTAGTTATGAAAACAAAATCACCACTGATTTTTAAAGACAACCACAAAGCATTCTATAGCTATGTCAGGAATCTCAATGGCAACACTCAGATCTGCTATGAGTTACAGCACAATGGCACTAAATATACAGAACCAACTGATATTGCCAACATTCTGGCAGATGGGTTCATTGCTAACTTTACCCCTCTCTCACCCCCTAAAGGGCCCATCTCTATACTGGAAGAATGCAAAGTTCCTGTAATCATGGCTGCACAGGTAAAAAACACACTCTCCAAAGCCAAGAATACAGCATCCATGGGACCTGACAACATCCCAGGCTGTATTCTACATGAATTACAGAATGAACTGGCAACCCACCTAAGCACCATGTTCAACCATAGCCTCACCTCAGGCTTTGCACCCACTGAATGGCACACAGTGACAGTTATCCCACTCCACAAAGGGGAGCCACCTCAGACCCCAGGAACTACAGCCCCTTTAGCCTAACGCGCCTGGTCTACAAGGCCATGGAACATATCATGGAACTTATAAACAAAGACATTGGTAATCTCCAAACTCTGGACCCCACCCAGTTCGGGTTTGTAAAAGGCAGATCATGTCTCCTAAACCTGATAGACTTCTTTGAAGCAGTCACCAAAGCCATAGACAAGGGTAAGGTGGTTCACACAGCCTATCTACATCTCGCCAAGGCTTTTGACACCATCCCTCACTCTGGAATTATAGATAAACTCACTAAACTATGTATAAATCCCTATATCATAAGATGGGTTGCCAGCTGGCTCACTGACAGAACCCACACAGTGAAAGTAGCAGACTCCAAATCCGACTTCAGACCAGTGACAAGTGGAGTACCACAGGGTTCAATTCTGGGTCCTCTCCTGTTTGGTATCTACTTTTCTGAAGTAGAGGCTAACACAGAGGTCTTTGGCTAATGAAGTTCAGAGATGACTGCAAACTAGGAGCCATAATTGAAATTCCTAATGATGTGGACATCCTACAAAAGGGCCTCACTGAGACAGATGCCTGGTGTCAAAGCCATGGCCTCAAGCTCAATCCCAAAAAGTGCATTGTCATCCCCTTTGGTAAAAACTCTGTACCCATGAGCTACCACATAGTTGGTAGTCTACTTAACACCGAAAGTGTGATAAGAGATCTTGGGACACAGGTGGACAGTAGTCTCTCCTTTGATAATCACATCGCCACAGTAGTCAGGAAATCCTTCTACATGGCACACCTCATCGCAAAAGGTTTCTCATCCAGGAAAAAAGAGGTCATTGTTCCTCTCTACTCATCATTCATTAGACCCATTATAGAGTACAAAGCCCCTTTTGGTATGTACCTCACAAGACATCTACAACAACTGGAAAGGTCGCAGAAATACCTCACAAAGAGGATTATCGGCCTCAAACAGATGCCCTATGCAGACCGTCTCAAAAAACTCCAGCCTTACTCCATCACATATCATCTACTCAGAGGCGATCTTTGCCTAACATATAAAGTTATGTAAAACCCAGTGCTGTTGGACATGCTCCACTTAAAGCAATCCCAATCCCTCCGAGCTACACACTCTAGGGACCTAAATCTTGTCACCACAATAAACAGAACATGCTGGAGGGATAGATCCCTGTCCCAGAGACTTCCCATACTCTGGAACAAACTACCTAGATATATCAAACAAAGTTCCTCATTAGCACTCTTTAAGAAAATTCCTGATGATTGGATGGGAAATAGGAAATTCATCCCGGGGATCACCTCTGTGGCTCTGCTCACCAGGGGCACAAGAAAATAATTTTCTTGGGTGGCGAAAGCCAGGGTACCTTTTTGGCTAGGTTTATACAGGCACTAGGGTCAATAGCCTAGTACCTACCTATGAACCTATGAACTTACCACATAATGATAAATAGTTTCCACTTATATATTTTGTGTGTGTGTGTGTGTGTGTGTGTGTGTGTGTGTGTGTGTGTGTGTGTGTGTGTGTGTGTGTGTGTGTGTGTGTGTGTGTGTGTGTGTGTGTGTGTGTGTGTGTGTGTGTGTGTGTGTGTGTGTGTGTGTGTGTGTGTGTGTGGTCTTATACTTTGATGCACCCACTAGGATAATATATGTCCCATATGTAAATCCATTAGTTATTCAAACACCAATACTATACAGAAAATATCAGGCTTACAAGTAGAAAAAAGAACAACAAGCAATAAAGTTGCACATATCAGCATACCAAAACAGAAATGAATTTTCAAATATATTCACACTGTGTTTCATTTAAATATATTTAGTATAATAGTTGCTATAGTTTTTCACTTCACTTTGTATGCTTTGCATTAGTGAAACAGAGGGTATTTATAAAATTGTTAATTCACTCAAGCCTAAAATGCCTTTTTTGTGTACTTCCATTTCACTCCTATACTGCTTCTGGTATCCAGAACCTTTTTTTGGGTCTGGCTTCTTTAACTAGGTGACTGACCAACTAATAACAGGCAGTATTAGAAAGGGCAAGGAGCTATTAAGGATAACAACACTAAGATTGTTAGTCTAGGTTGTCCTGCAGTGGCGAAATTAATCTTCGTTTCCCACTTATTATTCATATTTTCAAATGTGTGTTCATATTCTTCTAACTGAGAGACCTACATGCTATTGAGGTGTATGGTGTGAAACACATGAGGGAGACAGGACAATTCACTGTCATTGCTGGTTTATATCACATTATACTGAAAATATTGCTAGCTGTTTGCTAGTAATTATGAAGATAAGCAATATTTTCATATGCACTTAATACTTAAAAAAACGAATGATTTACAAACTGTTGCATGACATTAAGTGAAACCTTTTATCCTGCTGAAGGAAACCGTTTGATATTTGCACTGTACGTTGCACATCTTGAGAGTTATCCAGTATTATTTGTTTTGCTAATTATACAATTAAGCATACGCTCTTATTTCTGTAAATACATCAATAAGCATGGGCTTATAAAGGAATTCCTTGTTGTCAAGTGAAAGCTTATGCCTGGTTAACAACAATTTTCTGTTTGTATATATCTAGGCTGTACTGTTTTCAAGATATGAAAATTTGTGAAAATTTATAAAAATATAATTTGGGTCTTGTGTACATTTCAGTATATTAGAGTATTTATGGAATATTGGAGTATTTATAGAAAAGACTATGAATGCACCAACTAATATTGTAAAGAATACTTCTTACAGATGACACTGCTATCTGTACAGTTTTAATAGCTTTATTGTTCACAAAGTATTTACATTTGCATAAGTTTATTTTTTTCAGAAAATGCTCTGGAATGGAAGATATGTACAGGATGCTAGAGGTGTGTGATGTGTATACTTACTGAATGGTTATCTGTCAGCCAGCCATGCATCAGGATTCAGACATAATTCTGCTTATTGTTTTAGTGACGTATGTGTAGATCAGACATCAATACTAAGATCTGATTAGATGACTGACAGAAGAAACAGACAGCAATAGAAAGGAATAAGGAAAAAGTAGGAAAACGTAGCAATGTTTATAAAGTACTAGATAAGGAACACACTTTCTTGTTGCTGTTAATTACATTGATACCGTGAGCAGTAATTAGAATTTCTTAACGAAGCCCATCACAGTTCCAGAGTTCTGTCTTAGACCCAGTCATAGTGGGCAAAGTGAATTATTAGAATCCAGTCTTGCTGTAAGGATAGATGTAAATAAGATCTCTGCAGACCTAAAAGCAAGTCTAAGGATATTATAGCAGTACTTCAACATAAATAAAGGAATATTTCATAAAGCAACTTGTATATAAATACTGCCATGTGGATCAAAATCTAGGTGAGATTTTTTTTCTTTAACTTATTTTCATTAATGCTGACAAATTCATTGTGATGAAACATAAACAAACTTGGCCTTAAAATAATAGCTAAGATTGCATTGATCGCAATATCCTTACAAAGGTAAAAATAAAGGCAGTGTCTCTAACATACCATATTTAATGTTTCCTCACCAATGAATGTATGCTGATCTTTTCAGAAAAATATATCTGATGTGGCTGGAGAAAAACTGAAGGTTCAAAAGACTGTTGCCATCTTTTCAGTTAAATGAATTACAGATAATATAGTTAAACAGGTTAGTAATTGTTAGGTGCTTGTTCTGTGTAGGACAGAGGATATAGAGCGGCCCTCTGACTAGATGTTCCTTTTATTGTTTTCGTGAAGTTTACATACTCTTCTCATATTTATGTGGCCTTTCTCTGGATTTTCCATTTTCTGTCCAGAAACATGCTATTTCATTAGTTATTCTAAAGTGTCCATACATATATACATATATTGCGGCCGAAAAGGTCAGAGATGTGCCATTTCAGTTACCTTACTAAGTAATGAATAAATTGTTTATGGAAAGCGAGAGAGAGAGAGAGAGAGAGAGCACTATTTTCAAACACAAGGTCAAACTGAATGTTTATATTGTTGCAATACTTGTTTGTCACCTTGTTAACCTGTCTCAGATCTCCATCATATGCTACAAATAAAAGTTTGGATAGATTGCATAATGTACAAAAAATGTAAGGGTTCATTTTTTTCCATAGTAATCTATCCACTAGAATCTGACATTCACTTTGCGACTGCCTCCCTGTTCTTACCTGTATTGCCCCTTATCCTTTTCCTGCCTCCAGAACAAAGCATTGAGCCATGCAGTGTCTGCTAGTGCTGAACCACATGTCATTTCTATAAGGGGCTGAAATCAGCAGGGCACCCTACCCACCTTCAGCCAGCACCATGTGGTTGTCTCCTCAGAGTCCACCAGACAACTGAAGCATGAAAAGGTGCCTCCTGCATGTGCAGTCTCCTCATTCCTCTTAGGAGAGTCACTACCATGCTTCCTGCATACAATATCAGATGCCCAACCCACTAGTTGTACTTACATCAGCTGGACATAGTCAGGGCTTTATTTATCTAAGCCACAGGTCAGACAGGGTCACAAAAATAGTACCCAAATAATACCCAAGGATTCAGAAAGAAACCCACCATTCATGTAAAGGGCTGCATTAAAAAGGCAATGTTTCTGAAATGCTGTATTTTTCAGATCAAAGACTCAATACAACAACAGGAATAGTTTCTTGTGCCATAATGGCACTTGAACATAATGGGGATGGGGGAAATCAATAGAGATCAGGAAGAACACTGAAGACATGGTCTGGGGACTCACTAGACATCAGGGACACTCTATAAAGGGCATCTTAAAGGCACTTACTTAAAAACTGAAGAAGCAAAATGTTGACAACCACAAGACACCACTGGTACTATTAAAAAGTAATGTGCCATAATGACAGGAAAATGAATTCCAACCCAGTACCCCACACAGAGGATAATAATCCTCTGTGCCCCAACAGACCCCTGGGATGTGATGAACTAAAAATATAACTCAACTATAAAGTAGGGGAGAAGTGCCCTGCACCATCACCTCAAAACAAACCAGCACTAATTCACTGCATTACACTTTGCTGTGAGGGAAAGGTTGGTTTGTGTTTTATTTGTTGTATTTTGTATTGGTTTATTGCCTTTTTATATTTTGATTTCTGTGATTTGTTTTCTTTACCTTATGTTTTGCTTGTGTTCTGCTTTTAACTGCATATTAAAACTTCAAAAGACACCACAGCTCTGTTTCTTGTGAGTCAGGCAGAAATTAGAGCTGATCAATTAAGGACTCATACATAAGACAGAAGAGGTCACTTAAGGTTAATCATTTGTGAACTGAGGGTGTGGAGCTAGGAACTAAACCTTCTATTTAAGGGGTAAAATAAAACATTTCAGAGCTTTATTGGAAAGGCTCACACAGACTCTGCTACACTTTGCTCTGAGGGGAAAGGTAGGTTTGCTTTTTATTTGTTATATTTTGTATTGGTTTATTGCCTTTTTATATTTTGAGTGCTGTGATTTGTTTTCTTTACCTAGTGTTTTGCTTGTGTTCTGCTTTTAACTGCATATTAAAACTTCAAAAGACACCACAGCTCTGTTTCTTGTGAGTCAGGCAGAAATTTTTCCTCACCTCCCCCCCTACCCTGTCACTGTTGTGTTCTTAAATACCACTGTCTTTCTAGCTGCCTGTCTCTTATGTTAATTTGACCATATATCCCATTTCCTCTCTGCTTTCACTGGCTTGTGTGAGTAAGCACATAATTATCATTTTGTGAAAATACCCCCCTTCAACTATTTAAAATTTCTGGCCATTCTACTGTATTCTATAGTACCGGCATACAAAAGTGATCACCCCCTTTCAATCTATCTTGCTGTTTTAAAAATGGTGACTCTCCACTAAAACTTTTTAGACAGGTAAAACTTAAGTTACCTACTTTCACATCTAACTTCTCTAGTGCACACTGCAGTGTTTAGGATAAACCTTTTTTTTCATCTTACCTTTAAGTATCCCTGTGACTAGCACTTGTTCTAATACCTGCTGGAAAGCACTAGGAAGCCTTAAACTGATACAAGCACTCAACTCTCCTTATTAATAAGGAGAAATTAATCATAGGCACTAATCAGCCTATAATTGCAAAGTACCATGCTAAGGTAAGGGAAAACAGCTCCTGTACTTTAAAAAAAAGCACCAAACCAGGCATGCCCAAGGGTCAGCTTCTGTTGATTTCTCCTGTCCACCTTGTGAATGTGGGCATACTGGGGCAATGCAGCAATTGCCTCATGTACACAGACAACCCTCTCCTCCTACCACCCAACACTACAACCTGTGAGACGCACTTACATAGCCAAACTGGAAGCAATGCTCTCTCCACCCAAGATTGTGCTAGACAGTTAAGAGGAGAAGGTTAACACCCACACTAAACCTCAAGCAACACATAGCCCTACTAAACTCACACCACCAACATCCACACAAAGCAACACTAAATCCACATATGCGGAGGCCCTTAACTGTAACCTGCCCAAGCAACAAGGACCTCTGAAGCTGAAACACAAACAAACACCAATCACAACCAAAGTGTCACATAGCTCACAACACCAGTGTGCCACCCAGCAACAGCCCCTAAGGCAAGACAATGTACCTAACACTTTAGTCATAGGTGACTCTATAGTCAGGCACACTGATGTCCCACTCACCAGGCTGAACAAGGAGAAAATTACAGTGAGCTGCCTGTCGGGTGCCAGGATCCGCTACATAACTCATGCACTGAAGTCACTCCACAACATGTACAAATATGACTCTGTCATTGTCCATGTTGGAGTGAATGACTTGAGGCATACCTCCCTGGACTACAAGAAAAGAAACATGGCAGATCTCTCAGATCATGTGGCCCAGGCAGGTATGACCCTAGCCCTGAGTAGCATCCTGCTTTCACCCAGAATTATACCACAATATAAGGACAAAATGATTGTCTTCAACAATTGGCTAAGCTTCTGGTGTCATTCAAAGGGGATCCAGTATCTGTCTGCCTGGGATGACATGATTGACAGACCACGATGCTTTGCCAGGGATGGTCTGCACCTGTCGCCCCTGGGATTCAGGTTACTGGCTAAGGCTCTTGCCACCCCATAGTGCCTTTTTTAGGCAAAGTTCAAAGGATAAAACCACAACCGTAACAGGTACAAGCATGCAAAATCTGAAGGTAATGCTACTCAATGCTAGAAGTCTAAACCTCAAAATGCACTCTCTCGAGGCACTCCTAAAAATGGAGAACATCAATATCTGTGCAGTAACTGAGACCTGGTTCAAGGCTCCAGAGAGCACCCCTGCAATACCAGGCTACAACTCTTACCACACTTTTCGGCTACCAAACCAGGATTGAAACACTAAAGGTGGAGGAGTGTCCATATTCACCAAGGATATTCATACCACCAGGTTAGTTGCCCAACACAATGCGTCTGAAATTCTCCAAGTGCAATTAACACTAGGTAAGACTGCAATCCAAATTTTAGCTTGCTACAGATCCCCCAGCATGCCCCTAGATTCTCACTACACCTTTCTAAATGTACTGGAAAATATTAATATACAACCAAACACCCTAATACTGGGTGATTTCAACTACCCTGCCATTAACTGGGAAAACTACCCATGCACCAACACCTTTGCCCAAAGGTTCTTAGAATTCATAAATTCCAATGCCCTGGATCAACTAATCCATAGCCCCAACAGGGGCTTCAATATCCTAGACCTGGTCATTACCAACATGGGAAATCAATGCTCCACACCTATGGTCACCCCCTCGTTGGTCAGGTCAGACCATAAGCTAATCACCCTTAATATCCACATCCCACCCCCACTCCCCCAGTAAGGAAACCTCCATAAAAACTTCTCCAAGGCCAACTTCATGCTATTCAAGTCAGAAGTTACAAACTTCATGTCACCCATGCAGATGGGAACTGAAAGTTCGACTGCTGAGTCCTACACTAAGGCACTGTACGAGCATTTCCACTCATGCATAAATCGTGCCATCCCAAATAGAAACAAGATGCTCTCCTCCAAAAAAAGGAAGCCAATCTGGTGGTCCCCTGCCATAAACAAACTTTACAACAAAAGGAAAAAACTGTTCCAGAAAAGAGGAAAATCCCAGGATGCAAAAAACACCCTTACCAGCCTCAGTAAGAATCTGAGATCCCTCATAAAATCCTCCAAAGTTAGTTATGAAAATAAAATTGCCAAAGATTCCAAAGACAACCACAAGGCATTCTATAACTATGTCAAGAATCTAAATGGCAATGCTCAGATCTGCTCTGAGCTACAACAGAATGGCATTAAATATACTGATCCCAAGCATATTGCCAATATCCTGGCAGATCGATTCAGTGCTAACTTCACCCCCCCATCACCCCCCTAAATGGCCCATCTCAATACCGGAAGATTGCCAAATTCCCGTAATAACGGCCACACAGGTAAAAATGCACTCTCCAAAGCTAAGAATACAGCATCCATGGGACCAGATGACATCCCAGGCTGTGTACTACATGAACTACAAAATGAACTGGCACCTCACCTAAGTGTCATGTTTAATCATACCCTCACCTCGGGCTTCGTGCCCACTGAGTGGCGCACAGCTACAGTTATCCCACTCCATAAGGGAGGAACCACCTTGGATCCCGGGAACTACCGCCCCATCAGTCTGACGAGCCTGATCTGCAAGGCCATGGAAAGTATTATCATGGAACTTATAAACAAAGACACTGGCAACCTTAAAACACTGGACCCCATCCAGTCTGGGTTCGTGAAGGGTCGATCTTGTCTGCTGAACCTTATTGACTTCTTTGAATCAGTCTCCAGAGCCGTGGACGAGGGTAATGCAGTCCACACAGCTTTTCTGGACCTCACCAATGCCTTTGACACCATCCACCACTCTGGAATCATAGATAAACTTACTAAGCTGGTCATTAATCCCTACATCACTCAATGGATTGCCAACTGGCTTACTGACAGAACCCAAACTGTAAAAGTAACTGACTCCAAATCCAGCTCCAGACAAGTGACAAGTGGAGTACCTCAGGGTTCAGTCCTGGGAACTCTCTTGTTTGGCATCTACTTCTCTGAAGTACAGGCCAACACTAAGGGACTCTGGCTAACAAAGTTCGCAGATGACTACAAACTGGGAGCCATTATCAAATCCCCAAATGATGTGGATACTCTACAAAAGGGCCTTACAGAAACAGATGCTTGGTGCCAGAGCCATGGGCTCAAGCTCAATGCCAAGAAATGTATAGTTATCCCATTTGGGAAAAAACATGTACCCATGAATTATCACATAGGTGGCAGTACACTACATTGAAAGTGTGATAATAGACTTAGGGACACAGGTGGACAGTGGTCTCACCTTCAATAACCACATCGCCACAACAGTCAGGAAATCTTTCTATGTGGCACACCTCATCACTAAGGACTTTTCATCCAGAAAAAAGGAGGTCATTGTCCCACTGTACTCATTCCTCATTAGACCCATTATAGAATACAATGCCCCATTTGGTATGTACCTCTCAAGACATCTGCAACAACTGGAAAGGCCGCAGAAATACCTCACTAAAAGAATCACAGGCCTAAAGCAGATGCCCTATGCTGACTGCCTTAAAAAACTCCAGCTATACTCTGTCACATATTGTCTACTCCAAGACGATCTCTGCGTAATGTACAAGGCCATGTCAAACTCAGAGCTGTTGGACATGCTACACTTAAAGAAATCCCAATCCCTCAGAGCCACAGGCTCCAGGGATCTAAATCTTGTCATCACAATAAACAAAACATGCTGGTTGGATAGTTTCCTGACCCAGAGACTCCCCAGACTTTGGAATAGACTGCCCATACATGTCAAGCAGGGCGCATCTTTGGCCCTCTTCAAAAGGAACCTTGATGATTGGATGGGAGAAAGGAAATTCACCCCGGGGATCACGACAGTTGCCCTGCTAGACAGGGGTCCAGGGAAGTAAATAATGTGGGAAGAAATAGCCAGGGAATTGTTATGGCTATGCTTGTATAGGCTCTAGGGCCGATAGCCTAGTACCAACCTATGAACCTATGAACCTAGGGGTCATGTTTTTCTCTCTGTATTCATGAGGTACTATCACAAAATCCTTTGTTTGTTGTAATGGACTTAAAAATACTGATCATTCCTAAAATGATGATGTTATACTGTATTTGACAAACAGTGCCTTGTAACTGTCGACTTGCAGTGTTTTCAGCCCAGATGTATACTAAAGAACTGTTCAGTGCTGTCATAACTAAAATGGCCTGCTTATAGAGACAGCCAACTCATCAGAACCATAGTCATGCATTATTACAAGCCTTGTCATTAGGGGTTACCTTGGGATGGGTAGGACTGAGTAGCCTGTTTTACTACTATGTGGGGGTGACAACTTGGTGTTTGTGGGACACAGGCACAGCTGAAGCACAGTTGGTATGAGATAGAAGTACAATGGCATGTTTTCCTCATCAGAACTCCCCTTCAAAATTGCAGAAGTAGGGACATGTATAGTCTCCCTAAGGCACTGTGCAAGAGAATGCAGAGCATGTCTCAGCTGGAACTTTTTGGTTAATAAAGGCAAAAAAACATGTCTGCTTCATTGCACAATGCAATAAAGCCTAGACTAACACAAAGAAAAATTGTGTTTCACAATTGAACCCAGAAGTGAATTATATAGTAAGGGAGCATCCAATGATTACTAGTCCATCCTTGTGAGAAGAAGGCTGTCTGACTTTCTGCATTATTAACACCTACTGATGGCAGAGGTACACAGCATGTGATGCTTTGATCAGAAACGTGAACTTACCTACCTGGATGACACCTATGCCATGTCCAGCTCTTGTCCCACTCATTGGGAATGAAGAGGTAAGGGCACAACAAGGGTTGATGGTCAGCAGACACAAGGAAGGGAAGAAAATATTGAAAAACAGTGGCAAGCAAACAAATAAAACAAACAGTGAATAAAGACATACCTCAAGGCAGTGTGGCATGTCAGACATTGCACCCTTACACCCAGTATTTACCCCTGGGCAAAAGAATGGCTGTTAGAGTGCATAACTGTCCCCCTGGCTTTGATCAGTAGAAAAAGGGTAATTGATTAAATACAAACATGATCATTTTAATTTTACAGAATCATATTAATACATATTTTCTATGCCTAAAGTAAATCTTTCTTTGTACAGCAAAGGCAGATGGAAGTGTTTCCAGCAGCTTTGAATGAAGAAACCCCACAGAAACTGCACTGCTCAAGACACAGCCTATGATGAGAGAAGAGGAGGAGCCCACTATAGAAGAAGTAAGAATATGGAAAATGAAATTGGGGAAGCAACAGACTCAGATGGATTCACTGGGCATATGATCAAGGTGTTGGCTGAGCTAAGGGAAAATGGCTCCTGAGGGTACTCATGGCAGTATGAAGAGAAAGGTATATCCCAGATTACTGGAGAATAAGGATACTAATGCCATTGTACAAGAACAAAAGAGACATCCACAACTGTGGCCAGAACAGAGGTATCAAAGTCCTGTCACACTGCCCAGAGGATGATTGATAAATCATGATGATGCAGAGTAGCAGAAAGTAACTTGGGAGATGACCATTTTGGATTCAGATCAGGATGCAGCATAACTAACCTCATGTTTGCTGTGAGATAAACAGATGAGAAGAAGCTAAAGATGAAGAAAAAGTCTTAGACTTGGTGGAAATTTGGGAAAAGATCCCAAGAAAGCTGATTTGGGTGGTCTCACATTGTTTCCAAGTCCCAGAAACATTAGTAGAATTAGTGTAAGCTATGTACAAGGACCCAGTGACTCGGGTATGAACAATGTTTGGTCTCACAACGGTGTTCCAGAGGAAGTGGGTATGAATCAGAATTCAGGTCTGAGCCCACTGCTGTTCATATTGGTAATAGACTACATTAGCAAACATGTCAGAAGTGACAGAGCTACAAAGTTGTATGCTGACAATGTGGCATTACAGGCAGACTCTGAGCAGGAACTTCAGCAATGAATGGGGAATGAAATGCAAAACAAAAGGCACATGGGTTAAAACAGAGTACTGATTAGTCATTTGTCATGGCAGCAGATGGGGGAAATGAGAAGAAGCTCAGAACTGTGATAGAAAGGAAAATAGTGGAACAGGTTAGGAACTTTACATATCTGGTAGGGGTGGTTGCAAAGAAGGGAAGTCTGAATGAGGTGGTCAAAGCCAGAATCAGAGGGTCTGCTGCAAACTGGCATAGAGTGTCAGGTGTAGTGTATGACAGAAGGATGTCAAAGAAGCTGACAAGTAAGGTGTACAAAACAGCAGTGCAACCACCACAACTGTATGGTGCAGAAGGTTGGGCAGTGAAGGCAGAACAGTTGAGAAAACTAGAGGTGATGGAGATGAAGTGTCTGAGATGGGTAGCAGGATGCACACTGTGGGACAAAAGAAGAAATAAAGATATCAGAGCAGAAGCCCAAGTAGCTCCAGTTGCAGTGAAGACTAAAGAGAACAGATTATAATGGTTCAGGCACATGTGCAGGAAAGCAGAAGCGATTTGATGAAGAAGATTTGGGACAGACTGGAAGAAGTCAAAAGAAAATGAGGGCATCCAGCAAAGAGATGGATGGACTGGGTGGGACAGCTCTTGCGACAGTCATGCATGACTGTCGAAGAAGGTAAAAGAATGAAATTGAATTGAGATGGTGACAGTTGATGTGACACCCAAACCTGAGGTACAAAATGGGAAAAAATGGGGGTTAATGATGATTTCAGGATGATGATGTACTCAGCATGACATTAACTAACATCAGTAGCTAAGGCTTGTAAGTTTTCAGCTTGTGGGACTGCAATGCATGCTGTATCAAAAATAATTGATGTAGATTGTTTGAATTGTGATAATGCTAAGCAGTGTTTACTGGAATATCTTTAACTGACCCCTGAAGCATGCAGAATTAAATTCAGAAAACATAGTAGAAAGGCAGATGACAGTGCATGTGATTATATTGCAGAAATAAGCACTTAGTTTAATAGATATGTAAGTGGCTGTTAACTTACTTTGAAATACTAACATACCTTTTGGTGAGGGAAAAAGCACTCAGTACTTACTCTGCATAAGGACATGAAAATCTGATCAGCAGACCAGGAGTACTGTTTAAAGGATGGGGAGAAATGACTACCTGTATTAGTAGGTCATGACTACAGCAGAATGGGCTTCTCACCACTACGCATGAGTATAATGGAATCAATGGCGGCAGCCTAACCCATCACAGCAAGTTCAACAGGCAAATGTAGAAGTTACCAGTTTTATTGGACACTGATGATAACAACCAGGTACTCCCACCACGGAAAAATGAAGATCAATGAACAACTCAAAGTTCCTGAGCAATCAGTATGACACAGTCAATGAAATGGCAACAGTTCCCTTCTTTTAAAATCACGAATCCAAAGTGTAGACACAAAACAATTTTAATGAGTAAGCGCTTTCGCGTGGTCACCACCACGCTTCATCAGACAGTACAAATAACATCTCTAGTACATCTATTTATACAAGTAGGTAAAAAAGGGCGCCAAATTAAAACCAATATATTAGGCACTTTACCAATTAATTAAATAATTAGTCAATTAAAAACTCTACGTGAGTGCACAAGCTTGAAAAAACACTAAACTCTATAGTAAACAGTAATATTTGTAGGCAGTTTCTCCAGCTAGTATTCAAATCTGCAGCCGAATGCTTACGGCGAGTGGATGAATAAATGTATTTAGATAAGCCAACAATTGCGAAAGTATCTCATCATATACATGCACGGAACAAGAAAGCACAAGTATTCATAATGAATGTTTATAATATAAACTCCTATTTAAATGATAATTATAAATATAAATATAAATATATATCATAATGACGCTTATATGTAGGAGTCTGGAAAAAATATGTAATATCAAAAACCATCATCAAAAAACCTTCAAAAAACCTTCAAAAAATATATACATATATAGATTCATCAAATAAATAAATAAATAAATAAATAAATAAATATATGTTAAACTCAATATTTTTTGTACAAAAAAGGAAATGAAATACTTATATGTGTATAAGATGAATTAATTTAGTAAATTGATTTAATGAATTGATGCATGTTACATATAAATTATTATTATTATTATTATTATTATTATTAGAATGTATAAAAGCTAACCATTATGAATATTCAGTCAAATACATATGAATATGGGTACAAATAGAAGATGTATTTGATAAATAAATAAATGTATATATAAATAAGATGAACAGGATGAGGTATGTAAATATATATAAATATAAATATATATGAATAAATATATATGAATAAATAGAATGTATCGTTAAAAATGTCATTAAAAATGTATATTATTGTAAAGACTAAATGTCATAAAACATCAAGGAAACATCAAGGAGACATCAAAGAAAGCATAAAAAAGACATCAAAGAGAGCAGTGTTGAGAGCTCATCTACCTTCCAACACTGGTTTAATCGAAACCTGATTGTTAATCCCCGGAGGTATATGTGCAGCTAATCTCAAAATCCATTTTAGTTCCTTGTTGCTCAGCAAAAGCACATTATCTCCACATCTCTTGTTTAGACTAACTATCTCAAGTACCCTAAACTCAAAGCACTCAGTACTTACTCTGCATAAGGACATGAAAATCTGATCAGCAGACCAGGAGTACTGTTTAAAGGATGGGGAGAAATGACTACCTGTATTAGTAGGTCATGACTACAGCAGAATGGGCTTCTCACCACTACGCATGAGTATAATGGAATCAATGGCGGCAGCCTAACCCATCACAGCAAGTTCAACAGGCAAATGTAGAAGTTACCAGTTTTATTGGACACCCAGGTCTAGGGGCCTAAATATGTTTTCAGCATAGCAGAAAGCCAAAAGAACCACTGAATGGTACAGCAGAGAACACAACAGAATTAGTTGTAAGCCTTTAGTTGCCACTTACGTCAATAAGACTTCTTCAGAAGCAATATCATCCCTAAAAACACAGAGCTATATATACATTTAAGACATCCAATAGAAAATAAGAACCAATTAATAAAACATCACCCTAATCATAAAAACATTGTAATAAATAATTCTCTATTCTAATACATACATAAATATATATATGTAAAATGCAAAGATGATTACTTAATATCACTTTAAAACTTTAAGTATTTTGTCTTTCAAAAAGCATTTGATATTAACCACAGGGGAATTTAATAAGGCCTACACAGTCTTTTTTACCGTGCAGGCATTGCGCTGGGGTTCCTATTACCAAATCAAAGAGGCTAAACATCGAACGGCCTTAACATCGGAAATGCCATTCAATGATGTGTTTTTTGTGAGATTGCAGTACAGTGAAGATCAGAATATTTACCCTTTCCTCACTGTAGTGATCTCGGAGTTGGTATATATAATTAGTGGGAGGTGTGGAAGGTACAGCCCCCCACAAATGTAACTTCAAGGTCTGGCATTTTCAACCTTTAGGCCTTTCGATGTTTAGTGTTTAGTGTTTAATATAGACCCTTGTGCCGCACTGGTTGCATAAAAGTAAGCAGGTTTGTGATCCAGTAAGCACTGCTGGATGGCACACATGCACGAGCCAACACGGGAAGTTTTGTGTCATGCAAATCACCTCATAAGCAGGTGAATCTCATGCAAATGAGGCAGGTAGAGCAATCCAACAACCAGATAGGCAGCCCTGCAGATCCTGTGTCAGTGTCATAGTGTACATGGAAAAATTCCATATACAGAAATGTAGACAGACAAAAAGGGCTGTATAAATGTAGATAGATGGGTAGAAATGGTATACTACACACAGATATGAGTGAAACTATCCTCTGTGTGCCTCAAAAGTTACTGAAAATATGTTAAAATTAAAACATTTTTTAATAATTTGGGTAGTGCAGCAGTGCACAAACATGCCTTATTAAAAAAAAGTGGAAATAAAATTAATATTATGAGACAAAACTGTATTACAGAACCCTGTGTGGAGTATCTACAATGGTGCATTGGTGATGTTTCTAATGTGGTAGGGCTAGGAAGCATGTAGTTTCCAGAATGTGAGCACTGATCCCTACACAAATGAGGTGGAGTTACTGAATAGTATAATGGTGTAATCGTGTCCACATATCCCCTCCTTGTAGGTAGAGAACCATGTTGGTGTCCACACAGGAGGTGGCTGACATCAAGAGATGGTGTGTCCAATAACTTCTAAGCTGATTGGAGCTTAGCTGAGCCTGTTTGCATGACATGCAATCATGCTGAGCTTGGAAGCCTGTGTGGAGTGTGCACTTTTCCTAAGCTTTGTTTACTTACAGAGCCTGTGTTTCCACATTTCCATGGCATGCTGCTGTGCTGAGAGTGAATGTCTGTGGGGTCTGTGTCCACTAACTGCTAAGCTTTGTTTACCTGTGGGGCATGCGTTTGCACAGTATGCTGCACTGCTGTGAATATCTAAAAGGCAATGATGTATTAATTAATTTTGACCCTTGTTTAACTTAAACTAGGGCTATTAAATTATGTTAATGATATAGTAGGCAGGTGCAATGCATCATAGGTAGCCAATCATGCAGAGAGCACCTACAGTAGAGCACAATAAAGTATGCATACATGCTACAATCTGATTTTTTCCCCCATACACTGCACCATTGGAGTACAGACTTGGGAATTTTAACTGAAAGAATGCTAGGGGCTGCTACAGGTCTGCTACATCTGTATGTGTTATATGCTGAAGTCAGCACTGCTGCTGCAGACAGTAGGCCTAGGCAGAGAAGGAGAGGAGTGTTCAGGTCCAGGGTAACCTTCCAGAAGCTACATGAGCTGGAGATTGTGGAGCACTACAGGGTGGACAGGGACATACTACAAGAACTCACTGAGCTCTGCTGCCCTCAACTAAGACCCAGAGCCAACAGAGGGGAACACATCCCAGTGGAAACAAAGATATGTGTAGCCCTTAGGATAATAGTCACAGGTACATTCCAAAGACCAATTGGGGACATGATGGGAGTGTCACAGGCATCAGCATCCAGGGTACTCCACCAGTTCCTGGATGCCATGATACCATGTGCCAGTGAGCACATTTATTTTTCCATCACCCCTGAGGCGAGAGTCAGCAATATGCAACACTTCTACCATGTAGCACACTACCCTGAGGTACTGGGTGCCATAGATTGCACTCATGTACACATCAAGGCACCACCCAGTGAGGAGGGTATAATCTACATCAACTACATCAACTGCCAGGTCATGTGGAATGCCCAGGGCATTATCATGAATGTGTATGCTGGCAGCCCTGGCAGTTATCAGGGCTACCATATCTGGCATGCATCACAGCTGTACCAGATGTTTGCTAGGGGGGGATATTCCACATGCCCATTTACTGGGGAATGCTGGCTATGCACTGGAACCGTGGATGATGACACTCATCAGAAATGCACACACACCCACGGAAGAATGACATAATGAGGCACATGCACAAACTAGGAACATCATAGAGCATGTGTTTGGGTTGCTGAAGTCACGTTTCCAGTGCCTCAATATATCTGGTGGAGCCCTGCAGTACTCTCCAGCCACATGTGCACATATGTTCACAGTATCTGCCATGCTACACAATATGATCTTGTGGAAACAGCTGCAGCAGGATCTACAAAGGGAAGGGGTACACAGCCCCCCACCAGTACCTAGGTCAACACAGCCACAGTCACAGGAGGACTTGGAGGAAGAGCCCTGCTAATTATGTCCATGTAGGCAGACATAGGCGTGCCCATTATGCCCTGGCATTGGCTAAGGAACAAAGCATAGCACATTCACTGACAACCTAGGGCCCTAGGGACTGACACTTTACTCCTACTCATATACATACAGGCAACCCACACAACCTGTACCTATACATGTATTGGCTGTGTACTGCTTGCATCACACAGAGTCATCCCTGAACTACAGGTCTGTCAACTGCTGCATTTGCAAGGTAAGTCTCTAACCTACACACTGATTGTAAGGATTACTATAATATGGTATTGTATGTATGGATCTGCTTCTGTTATGCTAGGAAATATAGTGAGCTATTTGGACAGATGTAACATTCACATTGGACTATAGATACCCAGTCCAATAGTATGTGTTCCTTAATATGCACTAGGTCTCATGGTTGGAATATTCATGACATCAGGCAAGGGAGATGTGAAACAGTGGGCACAAGTGATATTTGGACAACTGTCTACCCAAGCTGATCATGTGCTGTTGTTCCCCCAGCCCCAACATAGCAGTGTGCCCATATGACTGCTTTAACAGAAAATCAACTATGGTATATCAGTGGACCAGGTAATCTCAGGGCTGTACCCAAGATATCACTCACACATTGTATGTCTCTTTTCATGCAGGATAACAATGTACATATTAATGCTATTGATTGTGTGATGAATGACTCCTCTCTGTCTGGTGACCTGCATGGCTCAGTGGACTAGGAAAGCTGGCATGGGTGATGGTGTTGACGGTTCTAATCTGGAATTACTCACATCGCTTCCATGTAAGGCAGTACTATGCTGGTGGTTTCACAGACTGTCATACCTCTCAACCTCTTAGTGCAAGGAATCTGGAAAAAGTCAGAAAGATTAGGGTTCAAAGGCCCAAACATAGGGACAGATTTTAAATATTGTTCCCATAAACCTACAAAGTTGCTGGAATTAAAGGTGCTGCATTATTACATATTTTCTGAGGGATATAAAGTCTGAAACACAAATGCTTGTCTTTATTTAGTATAATAAAGTAAGGTCAATATTCAATAATTCACCAGAAGTCCACAAATGTATGAGGAACACACCAAACATATGAGGCAAACCTCTGGACATTATGTGAAAATCAGAACAGTTGAGATATATGCAAACTGTCAGTCTGTTGGTGGTGTAACATTACCAACCTCAGTCACATATTAAGTACAGTATACAGCTGGGGAATGCCGTGGACATTTTGAGTGAAGTGCAGTACTGCAGAAACAGGGGCAGGTGTTAATGTCTGCAGCACACAAAATCTAGGACTGAAGTAGAGGTAGGTGTGGCCTGCAGATATTTTATAAGTACTGACAGTCCCACTGGGTATGCCAAGACACTTAGTTAAAATGAGTGAAATTCTGTTGCCCTTTCATCGACCTGTTATGTATAAATGTCTATACATACAGACATATATGTATACATATCTGTCATTATGTCTCTGTCACATGCATAGTATATCTATCAAACACTCCCCCATATATCTGCATAACACATATGCATATCATGCACATACACAGCTACATTTATATATACATTCCTGTTGTATAAAGAAATATGTGTGTGCATGTCTGTAATGTCTGACATACACCAGTAATGGTGAGTAAATCTGCACTATCACATAGCCATACTGTTGCTCAAAGCATCCAAATTAAGGACACATTGTCCCTGCCCACAGGTTCACCTATCTGACTGCAAGCAGCCACATATAGCCATACTGGTAACTGCACACACATAGTTGGGATTAAAACAAGTTATCTCACTGCTAGGATACTAGATGCAGATAACAGTACAAAGTAATATCACTCTGCAGGCCACAGATGCTGTTTAACACAAGCCTAGTTTGTGTAATGCACAAGTACTGTGCCTGCAATCCCATCTACAACAAATTTAATCTGTGGCATGTGTGATAAGTACTGTGATCTGTAGTGTGTAAGACTAAATAGGCAGGGATTCTAATCTCACTCCAGCAGTCCACTTGGTGTGTGTGTGTGTGTGTGTGTGTGTGTTTGTGTGTGTGTGTGTATATATATATATATATATATATATATATATATATATATGTATATGTGATATATATATATATATATATCTATATATATATATATATATATATATATATATATATATATATATATATATCCCTGTGAAACAACGGACATGCCTTCATGGGCTATCCACCTGCAATGGTTATGCATTTTTTGGCCTTTAACTTGCTGCTGGCTTCCAAACTGCCCTCTTATACAAAGCCTGATGATGTCAGCCATCTTAAGACTACCAGCTGACAGTGCAGTATTAGATGTAAGCCATGGCATATGTGATAAGTACTTTGATCTATAGTATATAAGACTAGATAGGCAGGGGTTCTAATCAAACTCCAGCCTACTTGGTGTGTGTGTATATATATCCATATGACATAATCCTGGTAACCTAGACATAGGTAGGGTTTTGCAGTCGTTTATTTGTAGCAGATGATGTGCCCCCCCCAAGGACTGATCACAGCAAGGCCTGCTTATGTCATCAAGTATAATATGGCCTAAACTGATAGTACTAGCAGACATGAGGTGTGTTGAGTGCAACACATACTGTGATCTGTAGTATGTACCATTACATAGGTAAGTGTTCACATCTGCATACAGCCAACTTGCAATATGCATGTGCCTTGGTATTTCCTGTACACAGTGATTGGAAGTGGTGCTAGCCTCAACACAGCCATGCCTGTATGTGTGCCTTTTAAAGCATTGTACATCATGTTATGGGACCATAGGATATTTGAACTTAACTAGAATAATGGCCATACAGCCCTCACAATCATAGATATTATCATACTCGTAGTTACAGTATCAGACCACATATTGCCCCAGTCCAAGAAGGACATAGGCAGACACCTTGTGTTGAGATGATGGTCAGCTAGCCAATGAAATAGATTGCATGTGCTTAGGTGCACTGAGCTGCTCTCTGTGCCATTAGGCAGGGTTCTGTTTCAAGGGTGTGTTTCAGTCTGCTCGACAAATCTCTCCCACAAGCATGTAGTACTAACGTCACATAGTAGGTAAATGTCCTTGTAGTGAGTCATCCATCTACTATGCTTCCTACAGATATACAGTATATGCAATCAAGTAGGGTCACATATTGCCCTGTATGCAAGGCACAGATCACCTCTGAGTAGTCTGTATGCCACAGGTGACGATGACACTCATTGCAGACAGTCCCCATTGAACACATACTGAAGACGTGAATTGTCCTTGTGAGAGACCTTACTCTTGTGTGTAATTGTCAGTACTGCTTAGAAAGGTATTTCAACAACTGGCCATTGCACTCAGATACTTGTATGCTGAGGGAAGGGTACGTGGAGGTTATGAGTATGTCACTTACTGGTGACTGTGGCCACAGCTATGCCATATGATCTACTGTGCCACTGTAGAGACATGATGATCTGAGGCACATTAGGTGTAAACCTGTGAGGCAAGGTCTGTGTGCCCAGTTCTTTCACCCCTGAGTATGTACAGCACTGATGTGCTGCTTACCAGGTACATAGGTCTACCTGATGGAAGTGATACTGCATATATATTCACTTGGGGTTTATGGTCATTAGTATGTCAACAGGCATTTGTTTATCAGTGCCCTTGTATAGGCTATTGACATAACTCACAGACTCTATGAGTGCTCACAATGTGCAAGCATCAGCCAGCATTGTTAGCCATAGTCATTCAGTAGTCACGTGCATTGTGGTTACATGGATTCTAAGCAGGAGAGGACCCAGGACTGCACCCTGTTGAGCACTTCTGCTTACAGATCATCTATTGGAGGCAGATGTTCCTATGTTGCATATGTGTGCCATCAATGGGCCACTTAGTGACTCCTACAATGACAGTATCATGGATGCCTAAGTACAGTGGATATAAAAAGTTTACACACCGTGTTAAAATGCCAGGTTTTTGTGATATAAAAAAATGAGACCACAATAAATCATTTCAAAACTTTTCCCACCTTTAATATGACCTGTAATCCATACAATTCAATTGAAATATAAACAAATCTGTTAGGGGAAAAATATAAAAAATAAAAAACGTACAATATATTGGTTGCACACCCTTAAACTAATATTTTGTTGAAGCACCTTTTGATTTAATTACAGCATTCAGTCTTCTTGGGTAGGAGTCTGTCAGCATGGCACATCTTGACTTGACAATATTTGCCCACTCTTCCTTGCAAAAGCACTCCAAATCTGTCAAATTGCAAGGGCATCTCTTGTGCACAGCCCTCTTCAGGTCACCCCACAAATTTTCTGTTGGGTTTAGGTCTGGGCTCTGGCTGGGCCATTCCAAAACTTTAATTTTCTTCTGGTGAAGCCATTCTTTTGTTGATTTGGATGTATGCTTGGGGTCATTTTGAAAGGTGAAATTCCTCTTCATCTTCAGATTTCTAGCAGACACCTGAAGGTTTTGGGCCAAAAGTGACTGGTGTTTGGAACTGTTCATAATTCCCTCCACCTTGACTAAAGCCTCAGTTCCAGTTGAAGAAAAGCAACCCCAGAGCACTATACTGCCACCACTATGCTTCACCGTGGGGATGGTGTTCTTTTGGTGATGTGAAATGTTGTATTTGCTCCAAACGCACCTTTTGAAATTGTGGCCAAAATGTTTAACCTCGGTCTTATCAGACCATAACACATTTTCCCACATCCTTTTGTGAGACTTGATGTATTGTTTTGCAAATTTTAGCCGGGCCTGGATGTTTTTCTGTGTAAGAAATGGCTTCTGTCTTGCAACCCTACCCCATAGTCCAGACATATGATGAATACGGTAGATTGTTGTCACATGTAATACACAACCAGTACTTGCCACAAATTCCAGCAGCTCCTTCAGTGTTGCTGTAGGTCTCTTGGTAGCCTCCCTGACCAGCTTTTGTCTTGTCTTTTCATCAATTTTGGAGGGATGTCCAGTTCTTTGCAATGTCATTGTTGTCCCATATTTTCTCCATTTTTTGATGACTGTCTTCACTGTGTTCCATGGTATATCCAATGCTTTGGAAATTTTGTGTACCCTTCTCCTGACTGATAATCTTTCAACAATGAGATCCCTTTGATGCTTTGTAAGCTCTCTGTGAACCATGTTTTTTGCTGTATCAGGCAACTGAGTAAATGTCAGGAAAATCCTACTAGGACAGCTGAAATTTATTTGGGGTTAATCAGAGTCTCTTTAATTGATGGCAGGTGTGTACCCAAGAAAACTGAATGCTGTAAGTAAATCAAAAGATGCTTCAACAAAGTATTAGTTTAAGTGTGTGTACACTTATGCAACCAACATATTGTACATTTTTTATTTTTTATATTTTTTCCCCTAACAGATTTGTTTGTTGTTCGAACTGAATTGTACAGGTTATAGGTCATGTTAAAGGTGAGAAAAGTTTTGAAATTATTTATTGTGGTCTCATTATTTTATATCACAAAAACCTGGCATTTTAACAGGGGTATGTAAACTTTTTATATCCACTGTAGGTGCTTTGTAAATGTTGCCTGAGTGGGGGATATAGCTAAATGGCTTGGCTCAGTCTTGGCGTTGAACATCCTGATATATCCTCACCTAGATCATTGGCCACTGAGTCGGAAATGCCCACCATGTGTAACAGTTATGCTCCCCTGTCACACATCCAATTTATACACCACACTGTGTACAATCAACTTTGTGTAGATCACATATATGTGTGCTGATCAGCTCCATGATGATTGCCCCTATGGGCATACAGATATGGATACTTAGACAAAGGGGTCTATAGTTATGTTGGTCAGTGGATGCACCACCTCTGTGCAAGCGTATAACAGTTGTTGTTGTCCACTCAGCTGGTGTGTTACTATCTTGAAAAATAATGAGACACTTGAATTTGTCTCTAAATTGTACCAGGAAGACACATACTCCAACAATTTTCTACATTTTGCTAGTAATCATCCAATGTGCCAAAAGAGAGGTTTAGTTAAAGGACATATGGTAGGAGCATCAAGGATAACTTCTGGCCATAATCCATTTTTTGGGAAATTATTATTATTATTATTATTATTATTATTATTTACATTTGTTGACCAGGAAAATCTGACTGGACACAGGTCCTTTTTCAGAACAGGCCCAGGGAGAAAAGCTCCACAATAAAAAGAATTAAAAACAACTATTAATTGCAAGTTACAAGAAGTATAGGTAGGTTTTGTTTAATAATAGTAGTAAACAGTTATAGTTCAAAATAAAATTAAGTATTTAGTTAAATGGTACAACACTTATATCATTGGTGTCATAAAGACTAGCAAGTATTTTAATAGCTGAGCTAGCAGCTATTACCCTTGAATAACAGTGACTAAGATTACAGCTGAGATATAGGTTTACAAGCAATGTATTTGGCTGCAATCTGAGGTAGTTAGAGGGATGTAAGAAAGGGATTAGAGAGGATAGGGTAGACATGTTAGAGAGGTTTGTTACAGGGGCATGCCCAGTGCTCTTTTAGATGAGATTTTAGATCAGCTTTGAAATTTGTGGTGATGACACAGACGTTATAGTGTGAGAAAGGGTATTCCATAATTTTGCTATGGAGTAGGAGAAGAGAGCTTCTCCAGCAGAGTTCCTGGTTCTAGTTACCTGTAATTGATTTTTGTTGCTGGAGCATAGTGGTCTGGTGATATGATAGGGTTGGAGTAGATTTTGGAGGGAGAGAACTTTTAGAGGATGATTTAATAGTTTGTCAGTGAGTGAGAGATGGTACCATTGAAGGAGGTGAGGGAGTTCTAGCCAGCCTAGTTCAGTAAGTGAGGTGTAGTGGTGGCTACGGTAGTTTGCGCCAGTGGCAAACCTTGCTATTTTGTTGTAGCAAGCTTTGAGTTTACCCAACTCACTTTGCCTTAGGTTGGTAAATATTGGAGATGGGTAGAGTAGGATGGAAATAAGGTGGCTATTTGCAACTGAAATCTTGGCTGTTTTGGTGAGGAATTGCTTATTTCTGTATAAAGCTCCTGTTTTTTTGTGTACTTTTCTATGGTTAATGAGCTGTGGATGTCAAACTTGAGGTTATTGTCAGTTTCAACTCCAAGTCATTTTGTGTGGCCTGTTGGGGGGATAATGGTGTTGTCATTGGCTTTAATATTAAATTGGTGGATGTTTAGATTGTGTTTGGTGGGTTGAAAGATGAGGAGTTTTGTTTTGTTTGGGTTAAGTATTAATTGTGCATCTGAAAGCTAAGTTTCAACTGAGGAAAAGGCTTCCTGTGTGGTCTTTTGAAGTTCAGGTAGGGAGTGGGCTGAGCAGATGATGGTGGAATCATCTGTGTACTGTATGAGAGTGACTTGTTTGGTAGCAGAGGCTAGATTATTAGTGAATATGGAGAAGAGTAAAGGTCCAAGGATAGATCCTTGGGGAACACCTACTGAGACAGGGAGTTGGGGGGATATATCATTATGCCAAACAACGGATTGATGGCGGTCAGTCAGGTAGCTCTGGAACCAGTTTGTGACAGACTTGAGAGAAGGATAGAGTACTGAGGACAGTGATGAGTTGTTTATGAGAGACCATGTTGAATGCTTTAGATAGGTCTAGGAAAGTTGCAGAGATGAAATAATCATTGTTTTTATGTTGAAGGATTGTATTAGTGAAAGTAAATAAGGCAGTGGTTGTGCTGTGGTATGGTCGGAAACCATGTTATGTGTTAGATAGGAGGTTGTTAGCAAGGAGGTAGTTTAGAACTTGAGAGTGAATGCATCTCTCAAGCATTTTTGATCGAGGAGACAGAATTGCTATGGGCTGGTAGCTGGTGAATTCTGTGGAGGGTCCACCTTTGTAGAGGGGGATAATGTGGGATATTTTCCATTCTGAAGGGACATAGCTTTCAGATAAAGATTGGTTAATCAGGATTGCAACTGGGTAGGCTAGGGCTTCAGCTGCAATTTTAAGGTACTCAGCTGGGAGGTTGTCAGCTGCTAGTTTTGTGGGCTTTCGTTTCGATAAGAGTTTTTTTATGTTGGAGGTAGGGATAGGAGAGAAAGGGAATGCAGTGGGCAGGTTACTAGGTGCAGTTGGAGGGGTAGGGGAGAGATGTTGTGGTGTTTTGCTAGTGATAGAATGGTTTGTGTGAAGTGAGTGTTGAAAGAGGTGGCAATATTTTTAGAGGAGATTGTTTTGTTTGGTGGAGGGGTTCCTACTTTTCCTGGGTGGAGGATGGAGTTGATGGTTGACCAGAATTGTTTAGGGCTGTTTTGGGTGGAGTTCGGGACAGACTGGTAATATAGGATTTTGTCCTGTTTTATTAATTTTTTGATTTTGTTACGTAATTCACAGACTTTCTGTCTATCAGAGGGGTTTTTTGTCTTGTGCCAGTGATTCCAGGCTCTATCTCAGTTTTTTCATTTCTGATCTAGTGGCTTTCTGTAGCCATGGGGAGGACTGGGCTTTAACTCTAGTAAATCTTGTGGGCGCATGGGTGTTTATGACTTTGAGGAAGGTGGTATTGAAAAATTGGACAGGGTCATCAAGGTTGAGGTGTTTTAGCGGAGTTCAGTTGCAGTTTTTTAGGGCTGAGATGAAGTTGTCTGGGTTAACGTTTACTTTATTACGTATTTGCTGATAGGTAATAGGTTTAGCCTGATATATGTGTTTTTTGAGTAGGAAAGTTGGGGTTTGATCACTGAGGCTATACAGTAC
Organism: Protopterus annectens; assembly: GCF_019279795.1. Classification (NCBI taxonomy): domain Eukaryota; kingdom Metazoa; phylum Chordata; order Ceratodontiformes; family Protopteridae; genus Protopterus; species Protopterus annectens. Next base: position 76,883,894 of record NC_056744.1, on the reverse strand, counting down.
GCAGACAGCTGTGTATGATTGGGCCTCTTACTGACTAGTGTCCAGTCAAGAGTAGAATACTTGTTGGAATTCTTATTTATTCTGGTGGGTGTCTGGATAAGTTGGAAAAAAACATGAAGATTTAGATGGTGGGCTGGATGATGGTTGGAACAGGATAGCCAGTCTATATTAAAATTACCTAATATTATGGTTTCTTGTGGAAGGTGATGATTTACCCAACTGAGGAGGTTTTCTAGTGGAGCAATATTGTTGCCAGGTGGGAAGTAGCATCCTATTATGTTAATAGTCTTGTCTTGGTTTACTTTTAGGTTGGTATAGATTATTTCTTCTTTGTCAATTGGAGGGGGGGCTGATAAGTTTAGGATTTGAATATTAAGATTCTGTTTATATATTACAGCTACACCACCCCCTTTTTTGTGCAACCAATCTTGTCTTAGGATATTGTAGCCTGAAGGGAGAATTTGCTTACTGGTAATGTGAGGTTTGAGCCAGGTTTCTGTTAGAATGATAATATCAGGGGAGAAATAAATAATTTAGTAATGATGTTGCTTGAAAGAGTTTACCCCCTGGGAATGCTAAATGAGATTAGTAATGAGGTTATTGAGAAGAGCAGAATGAATTTATTTTCTCCACTTTTAAGAATGAGAATTTATATTCAGGAGGGGTGACCAAGGAAAGTAATATTAAATCAGAATTTGAGCTCACCATGGTGATAAAATATGGAATAGGTAGTAATCAGGTGAAACATATTATAAAGAACAACTGAAAATGTATGGATTATGATGAAACATGTAAAAAGGTACTAAGAAGTAACCCATGTTTCATTCACAAAAGGCAAAGGTCCAAATGGTGGGATGAGGAAATGTGGTTTTTACTCCCAGTGTAAATTTATTAATGAAGGGCATACTATTAAACTGAGCACTGTAGACAATGAATTTAAGATAAAAGTTTCAACTGTAAAACTATAGGGGTGGCATATTTGGCATTTTGTGATTTCTGCCATGAATATTATGTTGGCAAAACAGAATGTGCATTGTAAAAGAATTTATGAACACATTTATGATATTAATAATTCTAATATCAACAATGCATTATACAAGCATAAATTGACATTTAATAGGAATAGAAGGCTTCATTTTTTATGATTACTCTAAGTTCTGATGAAGTCCATCTATTTAGTGTGGACAAAAGCACTTAATAAATTTATTTTATTCGGAATATCTGGCCTTTTGAATGACTGTGTAAGTGCTGGTGACAGACATGCTTTGTTTGGTTTACAGGTATGACTGAAAACTAATTTATTAATATACTATTTTTGCTGACCATGTAAGTGTATTAGTAAAGCAATTATCATTTTCAGAAATGAGTCAAAAAATATATTAACTACCTTTACATATTTGTTATCTTATTTCCTGCACAGAACTTGGGTAAATTAAGTTTAAAACAGAAAACTCTTGAATTAAATGTCTTCACTACAACCATTTTTGCATTACTTTCAAACAACAGCATTTTATTACAGCTATTTATAATGCAGGTTTAAGCAAATTCTAAGCTTGGCTGTGAACACTGATGTCCTGCACAATTTCTCGGAGTCACTGCAAAGTTATATACGAATTCATCAGATTCATTAGACAGACCAGAATCTGATGTTCTATGTCCTGGGTTGATTGAAGCTGATTTTGCAGATGTTTCAATGCATGCTGCTTTAAAAAAGCATATGGACAAAACAGATACCCTTTTTCTCTAACGAAGAACTGTTCCAGATGGCTGTGTTAGCCGTCTGTATTAGGATGCTTTCTAAGACACAAGTAACATTTCTGTTTGATATAAATTGCCACTTATAGCGAAGACTGCAAAGTGGATCTTCTGTAGAAGGCATAATGCATTTGAAAATTGGACTATCTGTTTTTATTAAGACAGTTTTATGGTCAGATTCAATACCTTTGTTATTCATAATATTACTGAATGAAACTGTAGCCGTCTAATAAAGTGCATTTTAAAAAGATACTTGCAAGATTTTGCCTTTAATTTTGTAACTTATATTAGATTATCACATGAACGAAGACAGTGTGTTGGCCATGAGGTGCTGTGTGACTCTTTTTCCTTAACTATATAAAAGACAGAGCTGTTATACTCATCTGTAATGACATCACATCATGTCTTCTTCAGAACCCTTTGCCTTTTCCATAGATGCTTGCATTTCTTGAATTCAAATAACATGGAAGGGGAGGTAGCAGGTCTCAAACGCACTTGATTAGAAGATATTTAAAGGTATCACATCACTCCTTGCATATGTGTCTATTGATCTGTATTGCTAGGAATGCTTGAATCTTTTGTCATATCTTGACTCATTCCGTTGAATGTCCTTGTTTTTAGTCTTCCATTTTTATTTAACTTGTTGCTTGCTGTTAGACATCTGCCTCGTGTCATCACGATCATCTTCATCATCCCCTTTTTTCTCATTTTCCACATGGGTTTAGGGTGTCTCATCAACTGTTGCCAGCTTTCTTGATTCAATGCCACTCTCCTACCATTTTTGACAGTCATACCTAACTGTTCTCTCACAAAACCCACCCATCTCTTTACCGGACACACTTTTTATCTCTTGCCTTTTTTCTGTCTCTCTCAAGTTTTCTTCATCAAATTGTCTTTTGCTTTCCTCACGTGTGCATAAATCATTGTAATCTGTTCTCTTTGACCTTCTCTGCAATTTGAGCTACTTTACTTCTGCTCTGATGTCTTGATTTTTTTCTTCTGTCCCAGGAATCTGTACCATACAGAAATACTGGTTGCAATTCTGTTTTGTACATCTTACTTTTTACCTTTTTAAGCATTTTTTCTGTCTTGCACTATCCCTGACATACTGTGTCAGTTAGCTGTAGCCCCTCTGATTCTAGCATTGACCTCTTCATTTAAATTTCCTTTTTTCACTTCAATCTCACTTTTCATCTTCTTTTGATTTCTCATTTGCTGACATAGCTGTCTTGACTTCCATCAAATATGCCTTCATTTTTGTATCTCACCACCCTGTCATTTGCTGACATTCCTGTTCAGAATCTGCTTGTAATCCCACATCATATACATACAGCAGCTTTGTTATCTGTTCCCATGTCAGTTAGATGGACATTACTTTTCTAGTTTCTGGTCAGAAGGAATTGCTCTCTACATCTATATAACTTGCTGCATCTTATGTTTTCTGTCCTTCTTCCTCCTCTCTAGTTTGATCTAGTTCTGCTTGTTACACAAATGCAGTATAAACTGTAATGTTTGTCAGAAGTGTTTCGAGTATCATTCAAGCTTCAATTATCACCGTTCTACAGAAAGTAAACTGTAATGTTTACATGTGACCTTGAAAGGAACTGGACCAACTTAAAATCAAAAGCAAACATCAGACTTAGGATGACCCACATTCTTAACAGCCATCAAGAAATAATCACTTTTGTTGGTAATTCATAGTTACCATTTATGATAATAATACTACTACTATTACTACTACTACTACTATTACTACTATTATTACTACTATTACTACTAATACTAATAATAATAATATCATCATAATATGTTGTCTATGGTAGTCTTCAAGACCTTTATTTTTTTTTAGTATTTAGTGTTTGTGCTGTGTCAATTCCTTAGATTCACTGCCTTATGGAACAGTTGTAATGTAATGAGCACTGAATATATTTATTTACATATTTATCTGTTTGGTAACCATAGAAGTCACTATGTACTGGTGATGACCCATGAGCTATGCATATGTAAGCAAACTGCTCATAGTCATACAGTATATAAATGAAGAACAAGGCAATCAAACTAAAGTATATGAAAAGGTTTCATTATCAATGCATATCCTTAACAGTCTGAGCTTCACTATCAGATAGATTATGATCTCTTAGCTGAAGTACATGTCGTACTGCATGTATGTTTGTCGATGCCTTTGAAAGCACTTGTATTCTTCATTTATGCCTTCCATACTATTGCATTCTTCTGTGCAAAAAGCTAAAATCTGCAGCTTTCACAGCTTCTATCCGTACTCATGCAGACACTTTGAAAAGATTAAATGCAGTCTTTCATAAGTGTATTTATAAGTTATTTATTAGAGAGCGTGCATTTTTATGCAGTAATCCAGGCACTACCTGGCCAGACCTAGTTAAGTAGCAAATTAGTTTTGCAGTTTCCTCCATTGGCCACCACTTTTTCTTCTAAGGCTTGAAGTCTTCCAGTCCTCTCAACACAAGGCAGTTCACTTCTTAAGAAGCTTGAACCAGTTTACTGTTACTAGCATAGACTTGGTTCAGATTTGTTGGACCCAGTCTGTTTTTACAGTTTCTGATTTCTAATCCAGCTTTCCTCCACAAAAGAAGATCTCCCCTACACCCTAGTAAGAGTACAGTGTAGCTAAGGACCTATCTGAGTGGTGATTGTTGGCCCAGGGCTCAGTGTAGTGTGCTGCTATTGGTTAGAGTGTTTGAAATCAGTTTAATTTTGTTTACCAGAGCAGCACAGAGGTTAGCAACAAGCAATCGATCTCCTGTATTATCTGAAGCATCCACTGTCTGCTAGTGAAAAATAAATATTGTAGCAAAATTTCTGACGTAATAAAAATATCCTCAAAAAACAAACTTAAGGTTATGTTGCTAAATGCTAGGAGTCTAAATCTGAAACTGCTCTCACTGGAAGGAATCCTTACATTAGAAGATGCAGACTGTGCAGTCACAGAGACCTGGTTCAAGGCCATGGAGTGCTCTCCGGCCATACTGGGATATAATGTCTTTCACACATTCAGACCACAAACTGAAATTGCAAGAACTAAAGGAGGAGGAGTATCAATATTCATCAAAGATAAATACACCTCCAGATTGGTTAAACAGAATTATTCCATATTTCCATGTGCAAATAACTATAGGAAAGACCCCACTCCAAATTATCGCCAGCTATAGATCCCCCTTCATGAACCATGATATCCATACTGCCTACTTGCAGCTACTTGAGTTATTCAAAATATAGCCAAACACCATGGTTATGGGTGACTTTAACTATCCATCCATAGATTGTGCAAATTATACACATACAATCACTTGCTCAAAGGTTCTTGGACTTCGTTAACTCAAATGCCTTGGAACAGATAGCTGGAACCCCCACAAGAGGCTGAAATATTCTAGACTTGGTACTCACCAACATGGTAGAATGGTGCACCACCACAAGTCGAAGTAACGATAGCATCAGAAACCCCCAGGAGAAATTAGGCTAAAAAACTTCTCCAAAGCCAACTACAGCATCTTACAAGAAGGCGTTAGTAGCTCTAAAGCTCCTGTCCCCACTGGTGGCCAGGACACCTATACTGGGATATATGCCAATGCATTGTATAAACATCTATACAATTGAATTGACTCAGCTGTTCCTGACAGGACAAAAGCAAGATCCTCAAGAAAAAAACAAGCCTGCTTGATGGACATCCATCATAAACAGGTTATATAATAAGAGGAAGAAATTGCTGAAGGTATGATCTCAGAATTGGAAACACACCCTTCTCAGCTTGAACAAGCAAATAAGATATCTTGTAAAGTCCTCTAAAGCTAACTACAACTCTAGATTAGCATCCCTAGTTAAGGATAACTATAGGGCATTATTTAGCTATATCCAAAACCTTAAAGGAAAAGCTTAGATTTGTGCTGAACTGGCAGTGAATGGTACCACATATACTGAACCAGTGGAAATAGCCAACTTGCTAGTGGACAGGTTCAGTGAAAACGTCTCCCCCTGTCACTGCTACATATACAGCAAAACCTTCCTACCACCTATTCTCCACCTAGTACCTCTAAAGAGCAGGTCTTAACCACTTTCTCCAAGGCCAGAAACACAGCATCTATGGGACCTGATAAAATCCTAGGCTGCATTCTCAATGGTTTAAAACAGGAGTTAGAAACACCATTGGATTCGTTTTTCAACCACAGTCTAAGCACTGGTTATGTCCCTGGTGAATGGAAAACAGCTACCATCTTTCCCTTGCACAAGGGGGGGTGCATTCACTGACCCTGGGGACTATTGACCCATTAGGCTAACCAGTCTCATCTGTAAGGCCATGGACAGAATCACCATGGACCTTATCAACAAGGGGGTTTACTGCAAATTGTTGAATATTCACCTTATCAAATGCCATTTCATTGAACGTCAGTTCATTGACTGCCATTATATTGAATTCCTGTAGCTGCTAAAAGAAACCCCAGTTAAGGAACCACTTGGCCACCAGGAAAAAAACAACAAACAGAAAAAAAAACTGCAAATGGGGGGATAGGTCCCCCAAACCCCCCCCCCAACTAAATATACCAACTCCGAGATCACGCTACAATGGAGTAAGGGCAAAGTTCACCATGGTGGACAACTGTTTCCTCTCCTAGGCTTCCTTTTCACAGCTCCTGGAATACAACAGAATGGTAGTCAAAGTGAGGCTCAATGAAATGGCATTTGATAAGGTGAGTATTCAACAGTTTGCGGTAGACCCATCAACATGGATATAGGAGACCTTCAAACACTTGACCAGACCCAATTTGGTTCTGTTAAAAAGAGATCCTGCCTGTTGAATCTGGTGGACTTCTTTGAGACTGTCACCAAAGACCTGGACTGAGGCAAATCTGGGCATATGGCCTACCTAGACTTGGCCAAGGCCTTTGGCACAATTCCTAACTCGGCATCATTGAAAAACTCACCCAGCTGTGGGTCAACCCATAAGCTTTCAGGTGTGTTGCAAACTGGCTCACAGACAGTACACATACAGTCAAAATAGGGAACTCCACCACCACCAGTAGAGTCATTACCAGTGGTGTTTCACAGGGATCGCTTCTGTTTGTCCAGCTTACTAAACTGGTAAAACTGAACGTAGGTTCAAGGAATGCATTTCCGGACATCAGTATGCCATCAGTAAAAGTAAGCTTGACAACGCACTGGCCAAGCACATAAACGATCACAGCACACACAAATTTGGGTATATGGTGATAGATCAAATTCCATATGACCCAACAGGGGGTCCTAGTACTCTCTTGCTGGAAGTTAAAGAGTTATACTGGCAGATCTTAATGAATGCATATAATTATCCAGGACTAAATGAAATGTGTACTTTTGTTAGTGTGCTTAAACTTAAGGCTCTGGAAAGGTAAATGAGTATCAACAACAGGAATGTAGTAACTGATTCAAACATGCACTAGGTATCTATGTCTATGTCCTTTTGGCATGTATTATGTACAGGTTTATTTTAAACAATAGGTTTTTATATCATTAGGCAACTTTTTAAAAAATTAGTTTCTTAGGAAAATATGGTTAGATTTTACATGTGGACATAAAGGGACGTAGGTTAAACTACGACTATTTACACACATTTTTGTCATTTTTGTTGTGTTTTTGCAAGTAGTAATGGTACTAGGTACCAACTTGTTGTGCATTATGTAGTAAAATTTGTGGTGGAAAGTGCTTTTGTAGATAACAGCAACATCACAATGAAAAGTGTTTTGTCACTTTGATTTAAAAGTTTTACTCATGAATAATCTTTATTGGGTGGACTGGAACCACATGACTGGGTATTGCCGGTATTTAAAACATTTTCAAATGTGGCTTTTTACATCTGAAAAAGTCTTTGTATCTACAAGACGAAAATCGCTTCACGTATACTGTGTCTTTATTCTACATTAAACTGACAGAGTGAATCACTGTTTCCTCCTTTTTTCGCCATTGGGATTACCTTGTGTTTTCAGCAGTCATTGAGTCCCCAAATGATGCCAACATTTTATAAGAATGACTTATGCAAACCAATGATTGGTGCCAAAGTCATGGTCTTAAAATCAATGCAAAAATGCATTATCTTCCTTTTTTAATTTCTCCAAATCTTTTGGGTTTCTAATACCATAACGGCAATGGACCCCATTCCTAAGTCAAAGTACAATTAAAGTTCATGAAATTAGTATTGCTTCACTCTTTGATGTCAGCCACCCGCAACATGCCCTGTAATGACTCCTACTGCAGTTCGTACAAAGTTACATCTTTTGGCAGCATATCTAATATGATTGTAGACTCTTTTTATAAGACCTGTTGCTCCTACTACCATTGAACTATCTGGGTATCCTTCTTCCCCATTGTTCTCATTTCTGCTTGCAGATCCTGATATTTTATAACTTTCTGTCTCTCTGTAGGTAGGACACTTTAGTCACTGGGTCTGGCGATTTCATTGATCAATGCTACTCTTGTCTTCTTTTCTTGGACTACTATATCCAATTTTCTAGCATGTATCTTTTGAATTGTTGGTAATGGATGATCCCATGTGATGTAGACTTCATCATTTTCTATGATGCTTTGTGGCTCAAGTTTCCAGTGTTTTTCACCCACTCCAAAACCATAATGTGTGCACAATCCCCAGTTCAACAGTCTCACCACATTTTTATGCCTTTCACTATACAGTCCTTCTGCCATTAGTATGTCACAACCAGCAATGAGGTGTGCAGCTCTTTCCAATTCACTTTTACAAAACCTACATTTCTGTTTCTCCCACATGTTCAATGGACTTTGTAAACCAATGTGTACGTAGCCCACAATCTTGTGCCACCAATATTAACTTTTCATCTTTTGGTTTGCATTCACCTCTCCTTAACCATTCCCGTGTTCGTTCTTGGTCAACATGAGGTTCTTCCAGAATTTTTCTATACTTGCAACTATATTTAAGCATTTTCCACATTTCTTGCCTTTTCATCTGATCCTTCACCTTATATTCTTTCTTTTGTTTTTGGCATATTCAGTTGCTGCCTGATTTTTGTCTACTTCTGGGTTGATGTCCATTCCTGCTTGACACTGATATGCTTTTGTTAAATAAAACGGGGAAGTCATCTTAGATTTATTCTCCTCATGTTTTAAAACTTTCACTGCATTTGGGTGCTGTGAGATTGGCAGATCTATGCATGTAATCAATTTCATGGAGGCCCATCCCTCCTTCAGAATCAGGAATATATAATCTTGGTATGCACTGATTTTTATATATCATTTAGTGAGCATGAAGCATCCTTCTTTTAATATCTAATCTATCCAAAACGTTTTGGGACCAATCAATCACTCCAAAACTGTAAGTTAGGACAGGAAGAGCAAATTGATTTGTAGCTTGGATTTTATTCCTAGATATCAATGCTGTTTTCAGGATTAATTTAAGTCTTCTAAAATATTCCTTACTAAGTTTTACTGACATTTGTTCATGTTTTATTGCTGATCCTTCATCATTTCCCAAGTACTTATACAATCCCTCAAGTTTTTTTATATCACATTCTTGTCCCAAACTGATGTTTTCCTGGTGCTGCAGTTTTCCTGCTTTAAAGGTTGCTTTTGCACATTTATCAAAGCCAAATGACGTTCTAATATAATCTGAAAAAGTCTTGACAACCTGCAGCTGTGCTTTCAGTTCCTCATCTGATGAGCTATACAGTTTTAAATCATTGACAAAGAGAAAATAAGAAGACTTTAGACTTTGTTGTTTTCTAGGAGCCAAATTATAGCCATGGCCTAAGCTGTTAAGTAGACAGCTTAATGGGTTAAGGGCAAGGCAGAATAGCAACGGTGACAGAGAATTACCCTGGAATATCCCCCTTTGCATTTTTATCCCTGGGATAGTAATTTGTCCGTTATCATGATTTTATTGCAAAGTGGTCTGCCATTGTTTCATGGTAACTGTAACATAGTCGATTAGTGTAGGGTGTATCTTATACATTTTTTAGGACTCTTTTATCCATGAATGTGGGATACTATCAAATACGTCTTTGTAGTCAATCCATGCCATACTTAGATTCTTCCCCTTTTTATAGTTCTCTACTATGACTTCATTTAACAAAAAATGATCCTTTGTTCCATTTGACTTTCTTTTATTGCCCTTTTGTTCTACTGCCATAATTGTTTTTCTTCTAAATGACTATAAACTCTGTCAGCATCAGTTCCTGTGTATAGTTTATATGTCATTGGAAGGCAAGTTATTGGCCTATAATTTTTGGGGTAGCTTGCAGGTTCACGCTTAAGTAGGGGCATTGTTTTACCTGTTGTTAGCCAGACTAGTGTCTGTTTGGGGTGTGCATATAAATAGTTCTTACTCATGGCTAGGTCTTCATGCAAAGATGTTAATACTTTTAACCAGAATTTAGGTTCTGCATCTGGGCCGGAATTTTTTCCAATTAGAGGCTTTTCTTAACTTTGTTTCAGTCTCTCTGGCTGTTTCTTCATCCCATTACATATCCTGTACCTTTAAATTTCTTATTCTTTCTTTTACTTCTTTTATCCATTTAATATCTTTGTTGTGTTCCACAGGATCTTCATAGATACTTCTCCAAAATGCATCAATTTCTTCTTTTTTTTTTTTTGGCAGTCTTTCAATTCCTTTTACCTTGTTTCCCAATTCTCTACAAAACATTTTTGGGCCATTGCTAAATTGCCTATTTTGTACTTTTCGTTTATATTTATCTGTGTATCTTCTAAGTTTTTCCGCCTGTGCTGAAATTTTTAATTTGTTATTTGCTATAGTGCATGATAGATCACAGTCTGTTCTAATACTGCACACTGCTTTTATCACAACTATCTTTCTGAGTATTTCTGTTGATCGATTCCCTCTTCTATAGTGTTCTAACAGTGACACTTCTTGTCTTAATTGCTTTATATGTTGCTCTATTCGATACTTCCATGATGGTGTTCAATTTCTCCCCTTCCTTTGCCTTACTACCCTGTGCTCTTGTGGTAGAACTTTATCAGTTATTAATTTAGCTGCACAGTAACATATCCTGTTTACTTCTGTTATATCGCATGGATTTTTATGGACAGTCCCAATTACTGTGTTCATTTGTTTTATCAGACTTCTGTCTTTTGGGGTTTATTGACATTCTACACCCCGGGATTCATGAAGCTCGGCACAAGGACGGCAGTAGGCTTGCGCCGACAGTGCGGCATGAAAATGGTGCAGTAGCACCAAATGCATATTAATGAAGGTGCGCTGCTGCCACAGCCACATGCATAGGGTGTGTCGAAGTTCCGCACGGAGGCATGGAAATGGCAGCTGCCGACGTGCAACCTAAAATGCTTGCATATAACAAGTTGCAAGATAGTAATCACATCTGTCAGTGTCTGTGGATACTGAAACATATGCAAAGCATGCAAGAAAGTACCTGCGAACACAAAGTGAAGAAGCAAACACAAATGCACAGTAGGGAATAACGGGTCCCTATCCCATGAACAAATGATATGGAAGACCGTGTGGCCGTAGTCCAATGCAATGTAGATAGCCATACCAAGTGGAAGTGAAATGCATCATATGTTAGGGAGCCGCCAGAAGGTATGTCCAGCCCAATGGTGAGGGTCACCAGTTGACCCATAATGTGAGGGAGGGTACACATGTGTCGATAACAAAATACATAAGAAATGTAGATATCTAGCGACTGTATGTCCGAATCATATCCCACAAGGCATGTAATAGTCACATACAAAAGGTATGTCCGTATTTCACATACCAAATGTGATAGGAAATAGAATAAGCATGTAAACAAAACAGAAGGAGCATATAAACAGCTACAACAATAAGGACACATGTAGGCTGAAAGGAACAGTATTATCCGTACCATCGACTAGGATTACCACCTGTCCCACTTTGTGAGCGGCAGTCCCTCTTTGGGCAGTTGTGTCCTGACAAAAACTTGTAAAAATGGCAAATGTCCTGAGATTATAGGACAAAATTATTCCCTATACGTTATGTAATAGTTGCATTAAACAGTTTTTCTGTATCTAAATTACATAAATGTTATAAGAAACAGAATAAGAAACTAAAATGCTATAAGAATAAGCTTTTATATAGGCAAGACTTTTAAGTTCTATCCTGTGTACTGACCGTAGGTTTGTGTCGGCCTGTAAAATGTGATGTTTATACCAAAAATATCCCACTTTGGCCAGTTGAAAAGGTGGCAACCCTACTATTGACTGTGGAGTGGTGTTGTCCACTACAGTCGGATATGTTTATGAAATATATCCCATCCTAGACATAGGAAAAGGTGGCATCTTACCAATAAGTACAACAGGCTGCCAAAATCCGGAAGTCAGCGGTACAAGCCGAACTTGTCAGGATGTGTCAGTCAAACAGGTAGTACCCGGGTATACCAACCATGTAATGTAAGTTAAGTATGGGTGTGTACCTATGTGCGTGAGGTATAGCATGTGGAAAGCAAACATGGCAGGGTAGTCCACACAACCATACAGGTACCTGACACATGTAGGGTATTCAATGTGTTACTCTGGCTGTGCCATGGGCCAACAACCAAAGCAGTGATGTATGGGGTGTGAGGAATCTGTGTGTGTGGGGTGGGTGGGTAATGGTACAATCCTCCAAGGCGATACTGTGTTGTATGCAGTATAGGTGAACCGGAGGTGTATGAGGGAGCAGCGGGTGAAGCTGAAATGCAAACACATGTATAAACAGCTGCAATACAAGCAGACAGGCCATACTGTAGAACACAATCCCACAAACATGAATGTTGAAATGTGCAATACAAATGTATAGATATGTCACTGGCACATACCTACAGATTGGTCCTGATGGAACTGGCCATAACAAATGCAACACACCTGGATGCATAATAGACTACCCAGCATCCCCTCCACATCACACAACCCACTCCTGTACCTGAACGTCCACCAAATCCAGCCGTACTTGGCCTACTGGTTTGGTGCAGCCACAGCTACACATAGTGACCACTACGCATATGTAGTAGGTAGTGTCACCCTAGGCAGTTGCAGGATTGCGCACTATGTATCCCTTGCATGCAAAGCCCTCAGCACATTTTCGTAACTCCAAAAAGATGTTCGTTATTTCGCTTGTTGTGGATTGGTCCAATTTTTGGATATCCCTCATGGGATACATAACCTGTGTAAACATTAGAACAGAAGACACGAAGTCCAGTCCTGTAGATATCTGGACAGAAGTTGGAATGTGCATTAGAGGTGCACGACACTGTCCAGCCCTAAGTGGTCATGCATAACCTACTACCCAGGATCAAACACCTGCCCGTGACGCACGTGTCCCGACACGAATAAGCGGGAGAATATATTGCACATATTCGCATAGTGGCAAATGGTATAAGGGTGATGAAGGCACTGACATAAACAGGATAACCCTGATCTACTGTGTGAGGGACAATTAATGTGTGTGTAGGTGTGACCGACCATACCTGTCAACCTCTGAGAGCAAAATATCTGGATAAAGCAGTGAATAAAAGTGGGACAAAGGCCCAAAAGTAGGGACAATTTGTAAAGATTGCTCTTAGAAACTTAGAAAGTTGATAGAATAACAGTTTGCACATTGACATTAATTTCCTGAAGTCTGAAACTCAACTGTCTGTCATTATGTTCTGACTTCAGTCTTTAATGATTAGCTACTGATTTGCCAGAAAATAACAGTGTATTACAGAGATCCGTACATACTTACAGTAACAAACCTTCACATTTGTTTGCTGTACTACTGCATATCTGTAGTTAATTCATGTCCAAAATAATAATAATAATAATCCATACAGGAAATAGTCAAATGCGAATGGGAACACCCCTCACCGTGGATTATGTATTGTAACCACCCCACTCATATTATGTATTGCCAACGTAAAAAGCTGCTGACATGTGCCGAAACACCTGTGTCTGTAAACACAGGTAAAAATTTATAAAATGGACAAATTCTGTCCATGTGCTTTGTCTGACATTTGAACTCAGTCAGGGCAGTTCTGTTCACCAGGCAGACAAACCTAAACCCAGATTACCACATGAACACCCTGACAATCAAAGACTTGTATGTGCCAGGACTATAAGCCTTGGAGTTCTACATATCCTTGGAGTGATTAAATATGCAGCTTGGGTCCAGAGCAGTAGGGAATAGGGAATGCGTAATATGTAGTACCGCATTTTTCCCAGCAGAAGAATGGATGCTTGTGTTGTAAGTGAATCGGTGAGGCATATGTTAATGTAGCTATGTACTATACGTATGCATATAAATGAGTCAGGACACCAATAGCATAGTGGTTACAGCATCCGGCCAATGTGAATGCAGTCCTGGTTCAACTATGACTACAGCACATATAATTTTAAAGTGCAATGAATGCATCTGTGCTGTAAAGACATTTAAATATGTAAAGGTGAACGTGTGTTTCGCATATGTCTGTTAACCAGATTACAGATATTTTACTGGTACCGTCACAATTAATAAAGCCCATGTAAGAACAAAGACTTAGTAAACATATGTAACCCACAATAAGGATATGCAAGTGCACCTTCATGTGTGTAATCCGCTCACAGCATAGCAAATGAATGCTGTTTTCTACACATTATTTATATATCTATATATGGATATATATATATTTGTATATAGATATATATCCACAGACTTAAACTAAATAAATATATGAAATAAAGAATGTACATATATATATATATATATATATATATATATATATATATATATATACACACACACACGATACATTAATTGATATATACATAACAAACATCTAAACATTTGTCCTTGTAGATATAACACATGTACATAAATAGGTTACATCACAGCTATTATGGATAGACATACAGACATGCAAGAAAGGTAAATACACTGCTGCTCTCCAAACCATTGCCCGGAAAGTACCAGTGTGCCAGATCTGCAAGTTCTACTCTTTAAACATGGATATAGGTGTCCTTTGCAGGACCCCAAAAATTGATCCTCTACAGGCACCGTCCTGTAATGATTGAAGCAAAGAAGTCACAGCCACAGCTACAATATAGCTGTACATGCAACAGTAGCTTGTGCAAGGGTAATAACACATGGGTTGACAGAATGTATGACATATGTCCCGATACGCGGAGAGTGGATAATTCTTAGAAGTGTCTTCATACTTTATTATCACTCACATTAAATATGTCTTATGACTACTGTGGAGGGGTGTCAGGTATGGGAATCATGGGTATGTAATAATGGGCCTAGGTGCCTAGGTGTTGGTTGGCACAGATTAATATTCCTATGTGGGTATAGCACACGCCTATATCTTCCAAAAATGAAGAACCCATCTACTGGATATTGTGTAAACCATTGGGGGAAGATGTAGGGACTTATATCAGTGTCATGTAAGCGATTATCATGGACATACATGCGTACGAATAAGTTGGTAACCATACCTCTCAACCTTTCAGACATCTGGACAAAGGCATATTAAAATAAGTACAAATAGGGACTATTTTAAATATTCCTCTTACAAAGTTAGAACGTTGATAGAATAATGGATAATTCATTAGTATGAATGTTTTGAGGGTTATTAATTATAAAATACTAATGTCTGTCATTATTATCTAACTTCACAGTCCTTAATGATTTGCCACTAATTTACCAGAAAGGCACAATATTATGAAAAAAAGGAACAAAATTATAAGTCTAAGTTCAGGACATTTACCCAAAATGTGTACAGTTGAGAGGTATGAAGGTAACCCTGCCCTAAATAAATGTACAGAACTAGTGATATTAGGTGGACAGGTGTGAAGAAAGACGTGATGACAAATGGCAAAACATGTATAAGTCAAAAGCATGTACCTCGATAAATGTGAATGAATACTTATGCCCTGTGATAGTCAATGTGGAAGGTTAATAGAAACAAAATAAATGTGTCCCTCAGGGTGCTATGCAGTGTCCCCGATACAGTGTTCAGTCTCCCACACTCGCATGTGAGTTCTGCCACTGACGGAAAGCGCAAATACCGGTGAACACATAAGGTAGATGCTAGCATAATATGTTTTGATTAGCACCTGTTGGCTTTTGTGAGGAACACAACACTCTAGGCGGGTGTGTCCTGCAAAAGGAATGTAATGGCATCTGGCCTGTGATTTCTTCTTGTGTGTAGTCATGTAATAAAATGATATATCTTGTAACAGAAACAGATACATGTTATAGGAAACAGTATTATCGACTATACTACTACAAGAAAAATCTGGAGGTATGAAAAGCACTGAAGTAGTCAGTTTAGTATTGACCACAGGTATGTTTTGACTTGTCAAATGTCACAGCTGTATATATAGTACCTATAGGGCTGTCACCTTTACAAATGATGAAAGTGGGAGCTGCTCTGTAGAAATGTCAGACGTAGCAGGTCAAAACATACCTACAGCCATGCATACTCCACAAATAGACATATTAGCACACAGCAAAGCTTAGGCCAGGAGTCATGAAGCTTTGGCCGGTGTGTATGAGTAGAGTAAGAGTAGAGTAAGGCAAGATGTCTGCCGAGCTATACAGCAATATCCTGTAGGGGCGTGTAAGACAGCCCCTAAAACGAACATTGCACGGACAAAGTTAGGATATGCAAATTACCCCATTTGTAGGTGAAAACTATGCAAATGATGTAAATTTCCAATACATGAAACAGTAAGCTGTCCGTGCAAGAGTAGAGGTATGTGCAGAAATGTACTCAGATGTTAACCGAGTTACATTCTGCAAGTAGCTAAATGGAGCAATGTCAGCTGCAAATAAAGGATGAATGTAGTTGAAGAAGCATGCCAATGGCAAAATATAAGGCCAGTGGCATTTTTTTCCATTGGAAATTAATAAAACTTAGCACACAGCAAAGCTTAGGCCAGGATTCATGGAGCCTTGGCCGGCGTGTATGAGTAGAGTAAGAGTAGAGCAAGGCAAGATGTCTGCTGAGCTATTCAGCAATATCCTGTAGGGGCGTGTAAGACAGCCCCTAAAATGAACGTTGCACGGGCAATGTTAGGATATGCAAATTACCCTATTTGTAGGTGATAGCTATGCAAATGAAGTAAATTTGCGATACATGAAATAGTAAGCTGTCTGTGCAAGAGTAGAGTTATGTGCAGAAATGTACTCGGATGTTAACCGAGTTACGTTCTGCAAGTAGCTAAATGGAACAATGTCAGCTGCAAATAAAGGATGAATTTAGTTGAAGAAGCATGCCAATGGCCAAATATAAGGCCAGTGGCATTTTTTCCATTGGAAATCAATAAAACTCTATTTGTCCTCCTCCGATCTCCGGTGTTTAAGCGTAGCGCAGCGGTGCGAAAACGCGCTACGCTTTCAAAACAAGAAAAATATTTAAAATATACATACACATTGTACTTTTAGTTAAAAGTTAGTTCGCCATGCAGGTGAATGGCAAGCTGAAGACAACATGGCTACTGAGTACTGGTTGCTATGTGTGGAAGCGCTCTGTCAGAGATGTAATCAAGCATTAGTAGGCAATCCGATGCAATTGAGGCTGAGGATAGTGAATCACAATTTGTCATGCCATATGGGCCAAGCCACTACAGTGTAAGAGTAGATTAAGGGGACTATCAGAGTAGAAGATTGGTGACATCATGAGTGTGTATGTATAAAACACTGTAATCTTATCGGAGCAGTGTGTCACATGTTTGCTGTCAGTTAATCATCAGTGGAAGAGGCGTGTTATGATTTATCCTAGGTAAAGTCAGGAAACTGATGGTGTACACCATGGATATCACTGAAGTTTCTTGCAAACCTGCTTACAGTGTGTTCGCGCCTTTGCATGCCTGTAAGCCCGAGTAAGCATGTGTGCGTGTGTGTCAGCCCGTGTGCGTGCGTTGAAGAATGAGTAAGCTAGTGTAAGAATGTTGAAGCCCGTGTAATGTTGTGTAAGCCAGTGTACGCGTTTGTAAGCATGTATAAATCTGTACTACACACATCACACATGTACTGCACACTCTGAAACACATGCTGCCAATACTACACACGTCAGTCAAATGGCACATGGATGGATAATAAATCTTCAGAATTAACAGTGCTGTAAACTATACTACATTGATGGTCATAGCTGCAATGCATCATGCCTGCTTACATACACCTAGAAGGATATTACACTTTGTGTTAATAATATTTTAACATTAATACAGTGCTATAAAGCCACCCTGTGCATCAGCACCATGTTAGTCTGTTCCTGCATCAATGTTACACATTACAGGTGGTGGCACAGGTGTCATCATATGCACAGGGTATGGTGTTTCTTTTCCAGAGCCTGTCATTGAGCCGTCCAATCAACATGTAAGTATGTGTGTGTGTGTGTGAGGGACAACAGTTTTTGCATGGCCCAATGTTGATGCAATGTGTGTGTGCATGTGTAAGCCCTAGCTGTTTGTTTTATGTGTGTGTGTCTACATGTACACAGTTTCAGCATGTGTCAGCCATATACAGGAGGTTGTGGGACAGTCACAGACCGTACCTGCCAGGCTGTACAGATCGTCATTACTGGCCATGGACACCCCTCCATGCATTCAACAGTATGCCAGTCCTGCACCTGTCAATGTATACACATACATTCTTGGGATCTGTATCACAACCTGTGGATAAACGGGCGTCAGTAATGTTAACCTGATTTGCATAGTATTGTCATTTAATACATAGTTATATGAGCCATACTCTTCCTCCAAAGTAATAACCACTGCTGACTGTTGCTGAGATGTGCACACGACTGTTTAAAGGTGCTGTACTATCATTGTTTTCAATGTACCTTGTAATACCCAGCAACAAAATAACTGGTCACTACACAACTATAACCCAGGATCACTACAGCACACAGTATGTGGACTATCACAGAGCCATAGCAAATTTAGATACATCCAAGGTGATCATGAACAGATAATGCAGCACATTTAATAGTGCTAATATCCACATACATATCTATCTACATTTTATATATATATATATATATATATATATATATATATATATATATATATATACACACACACACACACACACACACACACACACACACACACACACACACACACACACACACTTGGCAGGGTTGGGATCAGAACACAGACCTAACTACCTTATCACATTACAGCATTACGCATTTACAGAAAGCACTACCGTGATTACTAGATCACAGCATTCACACAGGCATACATCTAGCTTGCTGGCATCAGCATCAAAGGCAAAGATGCCGTACGGATTCTATGGAGAGTGAATAGTGTAAAAGCAATGTATTGTTGTCATGCAGCAGGAAACTCACACACACACACACACACACACACACACACACACACACACACACACACACACACACACGAGGCAGAATTGGGATTAGAACACAGACCTAACTACCTTATCAGACTACAGCATTATGCATTTACAGAATGCGCTACTGAGATTACTGAACACAGCACTCCCAGAGGCATACTTCTAGGTGGGTGACATCATCCACAAAGGCAAAGACGCCGATAGGGAATGTATGTGGTGTGAGGCATCTAAAAGCATTACTGTGTCCCCAGGCAGCTGGAAGCACACACACACACACACACACACACACACACACACACACACACACACACACGTGGCAGGATTGGGATTAGAACACTGACCTAACTACCTTATCACACTACAGCATTACACATTTACAGAACGCGCTACTGAGATTACTGAACACGACACTCCCAGAGGCATACGTCTAGGTTGGTGACATCATCCGCAAAGGCAAAGACACCGATAGGGAATGTATGTGGTGTGAGGCATCTAAAAGCATTACCGTGTCCCCAGGCAGCTGGAAACATACACACACATGCACACACACACTCGGCAGGGCTGGGAGATGAACATACACCTAACTACCTTATCACACTACAGCATTTCGCAAGTACAGAATGCGCTACCGAGATTACCGAACACATCACTCGCAGAGGCATACTTCTAGGTGGGTGACATCATCATACCTCTCAACCTGGAAACATCAAAAATCTGGACAAGGCTCATGAAAAATAGGTACAAATCTGTACACTGATTAACATAACATTTGCATACATAATTATGCAACCCCGCCCACTCCAATGGAGTCATGGGATACCGGCTTTTAAATGCAAACTGAAGAACAAACAACCAAAATATGGCACCAGAGTCCCTCTACAGCCATTCCAATGTCCCATTACCTGGCTATTTCACCCAATTTACCATAAACATTAATGTGCATACTGCTTTACTTCTACAATAATTATTTGGATTTTGTATTTACATTTTATAGCACAATGCACAAACACTAATAAACAAAGCAATACAGTCTCACAATAAAAATAGACTTAGCATTAAAACTTCTCTGCCCTTAAAACTCACATTCACTGAAACATCATTGAAACCCACATCCAAAGAAAATGCATCTGGCCAGTGGCAGATAAAGATGGCCTTTTGGCTGTTTTCAAATCATAGGCCCCCCTTGCACACGAAACATAAATGTGTTCTTAGATACACCTTTCTGACTGCGTTAAATTATATTCCTTGTTGTATAACACAGCACACTTGTTAGAGCACATTTTAAATTTGTTTTGAACATAACAGAATGTACACTGCAACAACTGTGTTAAGGGGGCACAGGCCAGCAGTAGGTATGGATTTAGATTGGGTGCACTTAGCATGATAGGGGAAGGTTGCTTAGCAGCTACTAGCAGATAGTAATACTGACAACACAGGATGGTGTAAAAGGAGACTGAGAGCATACAAGGCATAGGTCCATCCATCCCAGGCTGTCTGATGGACTGACGAATGGCTGGGGATTGTTGAATGGCACCAGAGATGTGGATGTGGTGGATGGCACACCCTCTGCCACGTGAGGTCAGCTGACACCTACACAGAGAAGGAGTGGAGGAGCACCCTTGATAAATGGATTAGGCTGCAGATGTGTTCGATGAGGCAAAGGCTGATGATGCCTTTGAGGACACAAATACATACAGAATGATCACAGACTAGTCCGCTGGTCTGCAACAATAAAGGGTTATCCTCCAGAAAAGCCACACTCCAACAATGGCTAAACAAATAGTTATTTAATGATGAAGACGGACACCAAACGACACCACTGTAAACACACAGAAATAATCTTAAACAGAAAACAATATGAGATTCAGTTAATATTTTTAAATGCACATGGTCGCAGCAAACCCTGTGAATATTACTACAGAAAGCAAGTATCTATTTTTTTTATCTACCGGGGAAGAAACAGACTATTATGCTTTTTCATTTTGATAATGCATGCAAGGAAATTATTTAAAGATACTAATAATGTGAAATATCATGTTTACTGCATTCTAAAGAACATTATTTACAAAACATGTAAACTTTTCATTCATGTGTAAGGTAATGAAACTGTAGCACAGTATGTGTGTGACAGAAATATGTAAAAGGAGATACTATGTTATAAACTTAATGAGTAAGAAAAAAATAAACTAGACTAATTATTTGCCTTCTAACTTCAGAAACATCAAGATTAAAGCTGCAAACAGACAGTGATTCAACTCTGCATAAAGCAGGGGACATGTATAAAACAACAGATATTGCAAAGTAAAAGCTTGAAAAAATGCTCGTAATACAAAACATGAAGACTGGATAACAAAGAAGCAGGCCCCAGAATGAGAAGGTGTTCCCAAAATACTTAACCCAAAGAAAAAATAAAACATATACTAGATGTGTCACAGTTCATAAAACAAGGAATTGTTAATTTTATGTGGAATATTGCTGAAACCATGGCAGGTTCAAATATTTTTCAAATATGCAGCCATCAATCAAGTTAATTTCTGATGCAGTTTAACAGTAAGGAATGGTACCTTTTCTTACTAAACATATACAGATTAGCAAAATCGGACATGATTTGTCTATCGGATGGAGTTCTGAATAATTGTCACCTGAATATTAAACCACAGATAGTTTAATCCAACTCCTCTACTAGAGCAAAAGCAAATTCCTTTAGAATACAAATTGAAATTTGCAGCAAAGAGTGAACTGCAAAGAAGGGAGATTAATTTACTTTGCCATGTGGGGTAAAAGATATATGTTCTGCACTTCTGAGACAATGTAAACTGCATTCATTTCCAAATATAAAATTAAGTTAAAAATTTTCATGCTTGCATTGTTAAGTAGTGATGCAGTTCTTTTTAATGATGCATGAAAAAACATGAAATCAATTAAAGTCCGTGAATGCTGAGGATATATGTTGAGTGAATTTTAACAGGCTTTGATGGCAATGGTTGTCTGAATGTCTGAAGAAAGAACAGTCTCTCCATCTCCAATAAATACAATTTTGAGCTTTAAATTATTTCTTCCACAAAAATAAGAGTTATGCTGAAAGTCATATTAAAAGCAGAACTTAATAAATGGATCAGACAAAATAACTGATTGTGAATCATCAGATTTCTGTTTGCAGTCTCTCTCTCTGTCACACACACACACACGAAAATTTCCAGAAAAACCTAAGTACTAGTTTTCTTCAGTGCCACTAACCACTTCCTACTCCTGTAGTAGTTCATTGCTAGAAGCCAAGCCTGTTTGCTTCAGCCATGACACAGCTATAATTCAATATCTTATGGCCGTTTAGCTGATCCATCTTTCATTGAAACAAGGATATCAATAATCAAAATCCATCACTATAGTGCTTTTACCATTAAATATATTAATAAGCATCCAGACACAAGCTTTTAAACTAGATAAATACAACTCTTACTTTAAGAAATTAAACAACTGCTGTGAAAATTAAACATACAAAGCCAGATTCCAAACAACTTGCACTCAGTGTAAGTGACTTACTCTGGTGTGGGCCTGACCTGATTACAAAAGCCTTACTCTGATGGAAGGTCTATCTGTAAAGCAGGCTTGCACGGATTAAGTCAACAAGACCTTTGGAACGGACAAGTTACACTGAGGTAAGTTGCTTTACAACAAGAACAAGTCTTTTGGAATCTGTCCCATAGATTTATTCATGATTGCACAGAAGAGTGTAATATAACGAGATCTAAGGGGCAGATGACATCATTAAAATACTGGCTATCAGCTAACTTGATCTGCTCCTAAACCTAGGTCAAGATAGCTGTATTGCATCTATTTGTGACTTTCAAAAACAGTTGGCAACTGGCATTTGAAAACAACTGTCAGCTAACTAGATCTGTCAGGCAACTATCAACAAATTTCAGCTAGGATCTCCTAGTTTGAGAGAAAATGACTGCTAAGCTTGAATATCTAGCAAGATCATCACTCCACCAGAACTATGGAGAGTTGTCTTAGTATAAGTTAGCAGAGGGAGATAAAATGTCAGTACAGACATTTTAGCAATTCTCACTTTCCTGCACAAGGTCGAGAGACCCCACCTTCTTCCT
Organism: Protopterus annectens; assembly: GCF_019279795.1. NCBI lineage: Eukaryota > Metazoa > Chordata > Ceratodontiformes > Protopteridae > Protopterus > Protopterus annectens. Next base: position 76,860,713 of record NC_056744.1, on the reverse strand, counting down.
GTGTGATGAAATTCAAATTCCTAGCATTAGATCTTCAGGAAAGTTTTAGGTACATGAGGTAATGCATTAATAGCAGCACAAAGCCCTGCTAATCAATTTGGGGGGGATGTCTCCTTCAGAGATGTTTGTGCAGTTTACACATATGTTTGTCATTATTTTACATTTCCCTACCAGTTTATAGAAAAAGAAGGAGCACATTTTACATATATTTTCCCCATTGCTCACCACTGCTGTATTTGCATGCACATGGGGTAAATTTTAATTGAGATTCTTGGTTCATTTATTCAATGATTGTTTGCTAAAACCTTTGTACAAAGTTTCAAATCTTGAGGTTTATTTCAGTGCAGAAATGAGTTATCAAAAGATGGTTTCTTCTGCAGTACACTACTTTCCATCCATGTAGGATAATTCAAGTATGACATCTCATCCTCGCTTGAATATATATTAACTCATCCATGCTGCCATTTTATCTCATCAGTCATCACATCTTTTTAATGATTTACAAAAGTTTATCTTAAAGCTATGGCACACACACCGTTCATTCCTTACCTGCCGAGTCTTCTTTCTGGCCAGACTGCAGTGCTGCTGAATAATCCATGTACCCCAACGAAAAGAAAATAATCCATTTAATTTACAAAGAAGAGTGCTGTCGATAATCCCGCTCGCATTTGAGTAGCGAAATGTGTGCACAACGTCAACGTGAGCTACTTGAGCTCAATTCCGACAGGCTGGTAGCCCTGGTACGCTGACGTCATCGCGCACGTGATGACGTCACCAAAAGAGCGAAAATTTGAAAAAAAAGAAAAAGAAAAAATCGGAAATGAAGGGGTGCCACTCGGGAATCGTGGCACCCCACTATTTGGACCCCAAAACTCGGTAGAAACCGAGTAATTCGGGACAGTTGGGAGGTATGGACATCATCCACAAAGGCAAAGATGCCGATAGGGAATGTAAGTGATGTGAGGCATCTAAAAGAATTACTGTGTCCCCAGGCAGCTGGAAACACACACACACAGGCACAGACTTGGCAGAGCTAGGAATCGAACATACACCTAACTACCTTATCACACTACAGCATTACGCATTTATAGAACACACTACTGAGATTACTGAACACAGCACCCCCAGAGGCATACTTCTAGGTGGGTGACATCATCCACAAAGGCAAAGACGCCGATAGGGAATGTATGTGGTGTGAGGCATCTAAAAGCATTACTGTGTCCCCAGGCAGCTGAAAACACACACACACACACACACACACACACACACACACACACACACACACACACACACACACACACACACACACTTGGCAGGGCTGGGAGTCAAACATACACCTAACTACCTTATCACACTACAGCATTACGCATTTACAGAACACGTTACCGAGATTACTGAACACAGTACTCCCAGAGGAGCAGTTGCAAAGTGCCGTCTTGCATGCATACTTCTAGGTGGGTGACATCATCCACAAAGGCAAGGATGCTGATAGGGAATGTATAGAGAGTGAGCAGTCTGAAAGCATATTACTGTCCCAAGGTAGACGTAGACAAACACATGGCAGTGGTGTGATCAGGGCAACTAAATATCTATGGAGCACTACAACAACACTACATAGATAGGGGACACACCACAGACAGTACACCCTGCAAGACAGTCAACCAGTGTGTTCAATGTAGGCATCCATTGTGACGTTGAAAATTGACATCTGTTGCCTGGATGTCCACCATCGCTATACAGGATGTCAATGGCCATGCCCATACACAGAGGCACATCACCAACACAAGGTGTCACTGGCCATGCCCACACATTTAGTATCACACGTCCATTTGGAATGTACTGTGTGTCCATCTACACAATGGCGTACTAGGCATGCTCACACTCTTAGCAGTTGCAAAGGGCTGTCTTGCATGCACACGGATTGATAGATGGATGTTCACCGGGGACAGCTCACAGGTGTGTCACACGCCATCCTACCATTACATGTGCAAACAGTACACTATGTTACTGTTACTTCACAGTGAAGACATAAAACCTACACAGCGGTCAGGTGTTACCAACTGTACGTCACTTGACACCAGCACTTT